>NW_026607045.1:792500-1010000 GCF_029890125.1 Rhinichthys klamathensis goyatoka
GATAGATTGATTACTTGTTTGTTTTTTGCTTTTCTTTTATTACTTTTCATAAATGATAACCTATGTTTATTTGTATTTATCATTTGTGCATTACGTTTTTAATATAATTTTAACATATAATGTTTATATTATATTAACATTATATAAAAAAGAATATAAAAAAGTATATACATACAAATAAACATATGTTGTTGTTTATTAAACATAAAGAAAAACACAAATAAGTAAAACTATCACATCATAAAAAATATAAGCAGTAATTACATTCATGTAAAAGACTAATATTTAAACTACAAATAAATTATAAAGATTACATTCTACCTTGTTCACCTTCTCTCTTTCGTTGTCTCTTTTCTCTGTGTTTATGACGATATATCTAGGCTATTTATACTGGCCCGTTTCTACCTATAGGTGTGAGGGAGGGCACCAGAAACAAAAAGCTGGGGTTATGAGAAATTCGGGACACCAGAGGAGGAACACGAGGAGCTCTATGACCATAAATTCAGTATCAAGTGACATGTCTGGAATTCTAGGAGCATCTCGCTGCTCATGTAGCTCTATAACTAGGCTTTTGCCTTGACTTAAATTCTATAAATGCATTTTATCACGCTGCTCTTAACTGTGCTATTATGATGCATTATGCAACAAATATGTCCACTTGAAGATGAAAGGTGGTCAAGTTTACAAAACGGGACCTAATGAATCATGGTCCATTCTAATGACACAATATTGACATTTTTACTAATATATCATGTCCATTTTTTAATGGTCATATCTCCTCATTTGTTGATAGAAATGTTTTTTCATTCAAATTTTTATAAAAAATTAATATGAAAATTACATAAACTATTTAGTATATGAAAAATAGGATAACAGGATTGGAGGATATACACACATTCTTTCATATTCACAAAAGTATGATCCAATCCAAAATGTAAATAACTATTTCAGCACATTATATATATATTTATATTTTTAATTGAATGTAACGAAGAGCATCATAATACCTTTCTTACTGTAAACCAACAATAACAGCGGTGTTAGTTGTCTAATCTATTCATATTATTTTTCATAAAATACGCACACAATATCCTTTTTTTTTAGTGTAGGTGGTTTCAGATGCGTCTTCGTGAGAAAAGGTGTCCTCTCCTCATCCTTTTTTAGAAATAGATATCCCACCCTTTCAAACAAAGCCTGACATCGTGTGTAATTTCAACAAAGACAGTTTTTTTCCTCTTAAAACTACATGAGAAAGGAACACTGCATTACATGATCTTACGACACTGACTGTCTGGCTATCTGGTTCCTCAGTCACATGGTTTCATTTTTAATCTTCTGGACCAGACAATTTATGGACCCAAATACCATAATATATCAGCTTTATACCTGCAGAACCAGACCCCTGGTTAAAATGGACAATGCGCATTTATTTTTTTATATGGTACAAACTGACTAATAATTGGATTCACTGAATTTTCCTTTGCAAAATAATTTCATAGTAAAAACCATAGGTAATTATATTCCTCAAATTCTTATTTGGTTACTTGCATGTGCGCCACACACATTTATTCAAGACCAAATGTCAAAACATGATCATGTGGATTATTCTCAGCATTCTCTTTTTGCCTGCAGGGGAGTCATGATCAAACCATCTCCCTCCATTATATGTCCCAGTAACACAAGCTGGATGAAATCACAGTGGACAAATCGTACAATACGGTGTACAAATATCCTGATTTCACTGTTAACGCGAGATTACCTCATAAAGGCCGAATTTTAACTCCCAACCAAATTATTACCACAGGGTAACCATAATTGTATAAAAAACTATTCAATTGATTACATTTTAAGGTTATTTCATTTGTTTTATGATTATGTAATCATTTAATATAATAATAATAGGCTACATAATCCTTGACTCATTTCTTTTTATTTATGTATCTACAAATAAAAAAAAATGCACCTTGCCCACGAGCCAAAATGATTGGCGTGTGTGCCACTTGGTGTCAATGGATAACTCTCTATCAAGGTAATATTTCATTTTATATTAAAGGGTTTGGTCACCCAAAAACTCATTAAGTCATTAATTACTCACCCTCATGTCGTTCCAAACCCATAAAACCTTAGGTCATCTTCGGAACACAAAATAAGATATTTTTGATTAAATCTGAGAGCTTTCTGCCCGCAGAACTGCAGTTCACAGCACTCTAGTGTGTTTAAGCTGTGGATTGTTGGTTTATTAATTTGTTTGCAAGTTTTTGTGTTTTGCCTTCAAATAGGCCTATGCCTGTTGGGGTTATATGTGTTTGTTGTTGTAAAATGAACTAGAGAACAGTCAGGAATTCTGACTGTGCATTTAACTCTTTTCAATCTACATAACACAGGCCTAATAGTTGCTTAATGTCTTTATAATAGATGCATCAAAACTATTATTTTGTATAATTTGTCTGATGATGTTCAATTATCAATGTTTCATCAATCCATAACCAAGAGAATCACTAACTGAAGAAGATTTTACTATTCTACATGAATCAAGGTGATTTTGGCCTTTTATCAGACTTTTCAGTGTCCCACATTAGGAAGCTGCAGATTGTCTCATACGACTTGCACCTAGAGCACTATATGTCTGTCATTTCTTTTATGAATGTTATCTGCATTTTATCTTTTGATTTGATTTGATTAGGACACATCCTGGGGTTTTTAAAATGGAATTGGGTGAGGATTTAGATGGCTACAAATCGCAAAATGTCACAGAAGTCTGAAATGCAAAAAATGTCCCATAGGCCTACCTATATATCGTACATTAAATCGAGAGGGCAGACCACAAATGCTCAGTATTGTCCTTTTTCATACTTCATTTTTATTTATATAATCATTGTCATTTCATAATTCTATACTCAAACATTCATATGAATTTCCTGACTTCTTAAAGAAATTTAAGTAAATAGTGTTTTGGTTCCTCAGTTATATACAGTCGATTATTTAAATAAAATAAACCTTGAAACGTGTGATGAGTAAATCTACAATTAAGCAATACATCTATAATAAAGTAATAAATAATTACAGTGCTTGTTTTCTTCATGTAAGTTACCCTCCAACACTCCAGCAGCTGCCTTACTGTTGCTATGGTTACGACTTCTGTTCGCAAGACCAGCGTAAACTTTCGTAGATTCTGTGTATTTCCATTTAAAACATTAGAATAAATAATACTGTACATTTTTTGTACTGCTTTACGCGCCTTTCTAATGCTTTCATGTCCTCCATATAGTAATAAGCTACATATTACTTGGCAGGAACACTCGCAAATCTGGTTGTTACCATTAACCAATATATTTATTTGTGGTAAATGGCAGGGTAATTATGAAGAAACATTCAGGCATAAGACATTATTTCCAGTATGAATACAGAACAGCACATTTTTATACAAGAGATCAATAAAAACCAAAGCCACAGTGTTTCCCTCCGGTAATTTGAGTTTACGCATGAGTTAACAAATGACGACCATATGCCATAACAGTACAAGTGTTCACGTGCAAATACGATCAAACATGAACAACCTCAGGTGAATGTTGGTGTTATACAGATGGAAAGCACTGTGTGTGTGTGCTCTTCCAGAGCTGTGCTCTTCCAGATGTAACTTAGCTACCAGAGGTCCCTCATGCGGACATCAAACAACAACAGTGGATGGTTTTCGTCTTCCATCCTTAAGGATAAGAGTCCAGTCCATCTTGTTGGTTCACTTTCACTTGGAGCTGGTGTATTTGGTCACGGCCTTTGTGCCCTCGGACACGGCGTGTTTGGCCAGCTCTCCCGGCAGGAGCAGGCGCACGGCCGTCTGGATCTCCCGGGATGTGATAGTGGAGCGCTTGTTGTAATGCGCCAGGCGCGAGGCTTCTCCGGCGATGCGCTCGAAGATGTCGTTTACAAACGAGTTCATTATGCCCATAGCTTTGGAGGAGATGCCGGTGTCCGGGTGGACTTGTTTCAGTACTTTATACACGTAAATGGCGTAACTCTCCTTCCTGGTCTTACGCCTTTTCTTATCCCCCTTCTTCTGGGTCTTGGTGACAGCTTTTTTAGACCCCTTTTTGGGAGCGGGCGCTGACTTCGCAGGTTCAGGCATGGTATAGGTTTTTCACAAAAGCTCAACTGTCACAGAATCGTTATGGTATGCGAACGAACTGCGCACATTACTGGCCCTTATTTATAGAGTCGGCATGCAAATAAGAGTGAGCACAGTCTCGGTTTCGATAGGACGACTTCCTAACGTCATGGACCAAGTTTTGAGTGGCGATTGGCTGTTTGCTGTAGAGTGAATCCATCCAATCAGAGCACACATCCGGGTATATATACCAATCCCTGCTTACATCACAAGCGAAAGCGCATTTGACTACCAACGCTAAACAGGACGATACAAGCCAAACAGGCGGTTCTTTTGTTGTCAAAACATGTCTGGAAGAGGTAAAACCGGTGGGAAGGCCCGCGCAAAGGCCAAGTCTCGTTCATCCAGAGCTGGACTTCAGTTTCCAGTCGGACGTGTACACAGATTATTACGCAAGGGAAATTACGCTGAGCGCGTAGGCGCAGGAGCCCCCGTGTATTTGGCCGCTGTCCTGGAATACCTAACGGCTGAGATCCTCGAGCTGGCCGGAAACGCAGCCCGAGACAACAAGAAAACGAGAATCATCCCCCGTCACCTGCAACTGGCTGTCCGCAACGACGAAGAGCTCAACAAGCTTTTAGGCGGCGTTACCATCGCGCAGGGCGGAGTGCTTCCAAACATCCAGGCAGTGCTGCTGCCCAAGAAAACCGAGAAGCCTGCCAAGAGCAAGTAACAGGCCTTTTACGATCACGGACAATGACACAAACGCAGCTCCGCTAGTTTCAGTTCAAGCTATGTTATGTTCCCTTCTTCGCGTTATATTGTGTTTTGTTTTAATGAAGACGACAGCAGCATCTTGTAAACTTTGATTTATTATTATTTTTTTCTAATGTTGATTGCTCTTTTGGACAGACGCACTCCCTCACACAAGAAGAGATCTGCACCACCACTGGCTATTAATGGCCATGGGACATTTAACCTGCCATCACGGTGGACTAAAGAACCTCCATTTACGGGGTGAACAAACATCAGTAGTTTATTGTATACGGACCAATGTTGGTTACATTTTATTTGTCACCGCTTTAAATTACATGCAAGTCATGTTCTTTATCTGCTGTTCAGTGGTTATGCTGTTTCAATAAATGTAAAGTGCCAATGGAAGGCACAAAGAAGCCGTGATTCATTGTTTTTCCTCGAAGCCGCATTGTGCTGCATAGTCTAAAATAGAAGCTCTAATTAGAACTGTATCAAGTATGCTACAGCATAAAGAGAGCACTTGATTTTTTTATTTTTTTTTACATTAAGAAATTGATAACACATCCTTAAAAATAGAAAACTCATTAAAATAATGTAAATATGAGCTGAAGATAAAAAACACTGCCATAATGTCTCCTCATGGGCATCACCATGTTGACATCACATGACCATGACATGTCACACAGCGAGTTATTGACAATAATAATTTACTTGGTCACCAGCTGCTTATTGTGCTTTACAGATACAACTTAAAACCACTAAAAAAGTATCTAAGCAACAAATATATTTACTCAAAGTTAAATTTACAATATTATAACCACATATTGTGCTGAAATAAAGAAAATAATCTGACTACCACAAATAAAACCCCATATTATCAATTATATAATTATTCATACCACTAGATGTATTCTAATTTACACAATTTGGGCAGTTTCTGAGAATGGCGGAAAGTTACACAAACAATACATACCCTCGGTTTCACAGACAAGACTTGAGCCTAGTCCCAGACTAAAATGCATGTTTGATTGTTTTAACTGAAAGCAATTTCCACTGACATATTAAAATATGCCACTGCCATTGTTTTGTCTTAAGATGCACACCAGTAATGGGTTTTTTTCTAAGCCACATTTACAAAAGCTACTTAAATGCCCTAATTGAACTAAGGCTTAATCTAAACCCTGTATGTGAAACCAGGCCATAATGTTTCTTAACTTGTGAACACTGCTGTTTCCTGTTAAAAAGACAATGATGTAATGGCTTTTTGGGGGGCTATACTTCAAAGACTCAATATGGTGCCATTTACCAGTAGTAACAATTTGAAGGATTAATAATTGACTAATTAGAGAAGTGCAAATATCAATAAAAACAAATCAAACTAATCAATTTATCATGACAAACACCACAAGTATATAAAAAAAACAATTTAAGGGGTCATATAATGGTACATGCACTTTTACAAGTTGATTGTACTGAAATGTGTGTTGGCAGTGTTTGTACACAACCATCATAAAATGATAAAAAGCCATCCAGTGTTTTTGTTTTAATCTCCTTATATGTTTTCCCCTGCCTCAAATTGAGCCGTTTGATTTTGTGACGTCACACGCTCGGAAGCCCCTCCCACGATTGTTGATTGACAGCAGCGTAAGCGAGCTGTCAATCATAGTCTGCGCGGACCGGCACGGTCATTGTTGATGTGCTGGAGCACTGTCTATGAGCAGAATGGCGTCTAAGCGATTGTGGTGTTCTGTTCTTGGGTGTAATAACGAACACAGTCATTTTAATGTTCCTGAATCCGAACCGCTGAAGACGCAGTGGCTGAGTTTGTTTTCGAAGGGAATATTCCCCACGAGCAACGTCAATGCTTTCATGTTTGCGCGAATCATTTCTCACCAGACAGCTTTATAAACGAGGGTCAGTATAAAGCTGGTTTTGCTAAGAAGCTGCTCAAACTTTTATATTGATATTTATATTAATCTTTGCAAATCGCTAGCTGCACGCTTCACAATGAATGCGTCTAAGGTTTACACTCAGGGTACATTACGGCATGTTTTCTATGTATGATGTTCTCAATATAATTCATAATCCCACGTTTATACTGAGCAACGCGTTATGGTTATTGTGTTACAAACGGTGTAGCTGCTATGCACGGAACAGAGGGGCGGGGTGAGCAAAGCTCATGATCATTTAAAGTCATATGCACTGAAACGGCGTGCTGAAAACAGAGCTGTTTTTGACCAAGTAAAATAAGTGTTTTCTTACAATACTAATGAGAATTTTTAATTAAAGTATATTACAAACTTTTAATTTAGACCCTAAAGAATCATACTAGCTTGTACAAAAAATGGCATTATATGACCCCTTTAACACATACTAAAGAGCTCCTCTTCAGCAGTGTAACTGCATGATCCAATACAGTCATAAAATCTATTAGCTAAAGCATTGTGCTGGGTTTGATGTCATGCTGAAGCCATTGTTAATAAGATTTCTTATTGAACTTTGCAAAGTTAAGCGTAAATAGATCAACACCATATTATAACATATTTGAAACTCTTTTATTGTACAAACATAACCCTTGTTATGTTACAGCCTTTATGAATGAGTCAGCCCTATTTAATGGAAAAGAAAATGCGTCCACAGAATTCACATCTGTAGTGTGCTTAAGACTACTTTATTAAGTGTCTAGTTGTATTTACTTCAAAAACTTTGTAACAATTTTGTTGTGGCATTGTTAATTAACACAAGTGCTTCATAGCCAAGATGACCATAACTTAAATTATTTTACAGGCAGCAAGGAAATTAAGAACCTTGCATTTATTCAAGCCAAAAAAAAAAAATTCCCCTCTCAAATCATAATGATGCTTTTAAAGACAACATGGTTTTCAGAAGTGGCAATTACATGATATATTACAATAAATGTAAAAGTGAATTAAATAATGTTATATAATGATTTCGACAGAATTTGGAATATAACAACATATAATCTCCATTTTTCTCTGACTTTACGCCTATTTCTCTGCGTACCCTTCGGTTTTCATGTCATTGAGCCCCAAGTCTTCGTTCTGCTCAAAGGTCCTGGTGTACTTTTCAATCTTCATTTCTGGATCTGGATCTGGGGCATAAACATTCTGCAAAAAGGAGTCGGGTGATTAGCCTTCACATAAAAAGAACAAGATATATACATCCAAATGTTTAAAGTCACACAATTGAAGACATTAAATCTGAAGCTTAACCATAAGATATCTTAATAAGATCCTTTAAAAATAAAACAATGTTTTATTTTGTATTATTAAAAAAAAAAAAGGTTTAACTGGCCTCACCTGAATATAACTATTGCCTGTCGGATCGTCCAGAATAACGTGCACATCCATTTCCCCCGCCATTATCTAAGAAACATTTAGAAAACAACATTCATTTCTTGACAATTTCACACATAAAAGCAAAATTATTTGAATAAAATAAGTCTATATTTATTTCTTAATTTTTTTTTATAAATACGTTCCTTTTAAGACACCCCATATTGAGAATATTGTCATTGCATTTAACAGTGAAGAACATTAACAGAAATGCTAGTAATATCATTCAAACCTTGTCAATCTTTTGCCCAAAAAGCTCCAGTTTCCCTGCTCTATCCGCTGTAAAGCTGTCTCCACACATGAAGGGGTTTTTTGAAACAATCTAAAATAAGCATAAAAGCATAAAATTAGCATAAAAGAGGCTGTTTGTGGATAACAACCAAAGCCGTTAGCTGGGCTTTGATTCCTACCAGATCTTTGATGTCCTTGAGAAGTCCTTCCAGCGTAGTGAACTTCCCTCCGACAGCCGCCATCCCCAACTCAAACTCCAGCTCGGGAATCAACACGCTACATGTCTCTGACTGTTACACACACACATTACACATGAATGATGAAAAGGTAAAGTATGCACACATTAGTGTCACATGGAGCCAACCCCACCTTCAGCAGGTCTCTGGACATATCTGAAGGGTCTGTTAAGTGGAGAGTTATTCTGGTTCCCAGCTCTTCTGTGGCTCCTCCTGATTTCACCTATTTAATGATGTCAAGTCAACGATAAAGTCCAGTCCATAATACAAGAACAGCAAAAAAACAAAAAACATATAGCATGGTTTATTATTCTCACCTCATTGGTGCGATGTCCACAGCTGTCGCAATTAGTGGCCATTATAATGACCTCTTTAAAGTGTGGAATTTCTGCAATTGGGTTAAAGGGACCAATAAACTGCTTTCTTTAAATTATGACCCACAACTGTTAGACCCATATCTCCATGCACCATTTTATGCAGTGCCATTTTCACAAAAGAATATTACACTAAAATGCTAGCGCAACTTAGCGCTGCTAATTTTAGACACAACTTGAAATGAAAATCTCCAAGGGCTCCCATGGTACTAGGGGAGGGCAATATATCGGTAGACACGATTAACCGGTAGAAATTTGTTAACCGGTAAAGATTTTGGACTGCCGACTATCAAGGTTACGCTCACATGACGTTGCTGTGCTGTGCAGTCACAAAGCTTATCATTTGAATGTGTGTTTTTAAGCATTGTGGTTTAAGTGATTTTAAACCGTTGAAGCACAGTAAGCAGAGAAAGAGAACAATTCTCTATATGAGCTCGCTATCAGAGACTGTTTCTGAGCATTGTCTGAGAGACACATGGTAATGAATGGTAAATACACATACCGGTACCTATCTGTCAAAATGACCATCTCTGCAAGTAAACAGTCATTTATGTCTTAAAGGGATAGTTCACTTTGAAATTAATTTTTGGTATGTTTTAGCTTACCTCAAGGGCATCCAAGATGTAGGTGTCTTTGTTTCCGCAGTAGTTTCAATTTTGATATTTTTAGGTCAAACCGTTCTTGTCTGTCAGTCATATAATGCAGCTCTATGGTCACCACCTCAACGAGCATGCACAGAGAAGTCCAAATTAAACATGATTTCATGACTCGTAAATGTAAGTACACATTGATGGCCTACGACACGAAACGAGCGGTTTGTGTGAGAATTGAGTATTTATATCATTTTTACCTGATTTACCTTGCGCAGACCGAAGCGCCCGCGCCCTCAGATCACTTGGACGTGGCTGTGGTTACAAGAGGTAAAAACTATATAAATACTGTTCTAGGGCTGCAACTAACGATTATTTTGATAATCGATTAATCGGACGATTATTTTTTCGATTAATCGATTAATCGGATAAAAAATTCAATTAGATTTTTTTGTTTATTGACTAAATAAAACCCGGTTACACTTTATTTTAAGGTGTCCTTGTTACAGTGTAATTATATATTTAAGTACAGAGTAATATTAAGTAACTACATGTACTTACTATAGGAATAGGGTATGATTAGGATTTGGTTGAGGGTTAGTTGCATGTAATTATACATAATTTACTGTTATTACTACAGTAAGTACATGTAACAAGGACACCGTAAAATAAAGTGTTACCTAAATCCATAAATTAGGATATTTATGTGTAAAAGTGTACTTTAAAAAGTGCAAAAGCCACACATTGAGTTTTAGTAATATCAATATTTGCATTGTTTTTAATGATAATTGCTGATGGCAAGTTGACAACCATGATTAATGTAAAAAAAAAAAAAAAAAAAAAACATTTATATCCAACATATTGTTTTAACACAATTTTTGTTAAAACAAATTTACACAGACATGTTGTTCAGATGTGAAGATATAAACTAAAAACATCTAAAATATATAATTCATTAAATTTTTATTTAAAATTAATTGAATTATAAGGATACATTGATAAAATAAATATAGAAAGACTGAAAACAAGCGTGTGAACGTAGAGCTACAGTAGATCGCGTTTGAAAAACAATTAAAACTTAATAGACAATTGCTGTACATAGAGAACGGAATGGAAGTACGCAGCAAGTTAACAGGCTTGATTAAAAAGACAGGAAAAATGATGCATTAGTGCACAAGCATTCGCTGAAAACCACTGAGTACAGTGACTAAAACAATCTTTTACTGCTGCTGTTATTAACTGCCTTTATATTTAGTGCTTCGCTTTGTAAAGACCGTTTTAATTTAACCTATTTCTGCGGTAGCACTATTTTAACCCATCACTTATGTTGCGAGCGAACTGATTGCGCAACCTGATGCTCGAGACAAAATACAGACATCCCAAGTCTCCCGGAAGTTCTGGGAGTCACCCGCATATTGATAGCGGCTTATGCGGCTCCCTGATGCCCGCAAATTAGTTCAAACTCCCGGGATTTGAGCGCGCATGCGAGACAGAAGAGACTGTGCTCCAAACCGTGAAGCGCGCGCGTGCGGCAGAGCAGCGGAGGGAGAGAGGCCTTGCGTGTGTGCGTATGTGCCTCATGAAGCGCGTGTAAGACAGAGAGCATCCTGATTGGCCTGTTTCAACCAATCACCAGTAAACGCTCCCCGTGACGTAAGCAGACCAACTAATCGATAATGACATTCTTTGACAACGATTTTCATAATCGATTATTATCGATTTTATCGATTAGTTGTTGCAGCCCTATACTGTTCGTTTTCTCACACAAACCGCTCGTTTCGTGTCTTAGGCCATCAATGTGTACTTACATTGACGAGTCATTAAATCATGTTTAATTTGGACTTCTCTGTGCATGCTCGTTGAGGTGGTGACCATAGGCCTGCATTATATGACTGACAGACAAGAACGGTTTGACCTAAAAATATCAAAATTGAAACTACTGCGGAAATAAAGACACCTACATCTTGGACGCCCTTGAGGTAACCTAAAACATACCAAAAATTAATTTCAAAGTGAACTATCCCTTTAAGTGAACGTAAACAGTTGAGAAAGAAAAACGCATGAGTATATTGGGCTGCGTTTACACTGCAAGTCCTAAAGCACACAAACCTAATCTTTTGACCATATTCGTTTTTTTGCCCTGCCTGTTCACTTTAGACATGCCTGGTATCTAATATCTGTGTTTACATTAATCCCTGCCCAAAATGATTCTGTTGGTGATCGGGCCCTCGGGTTTTGAATGGGCATACTAAAATGATTTTATAATTCATGTCGGGTGGCCATGATTATTTGCCAGCATGCACAAGTGAAAAGCTATCATGGATGTTTGCAGTGAAAAATCTGACTGAACGGATACAGAACGGAAAATAATGGTAAATTTCGTTTGTTATTTTATCTACAGCTAGATGTAGAATTCTGAAGTGAAATAAAGTTGCGTGGTAAGATTACATATATTTAAATGAATTCAAACGAATGAATTAATGAGAGCAAGAGATACAATGTATAATGTAACTTTTAGTAGTGAAGCGGTTTTATTTATACATTTCACAAGGCTTTCTATTTTAATTAATGTTTCTGTGCGCGCAGTTTTGTTTCCACCTCAATAAAAAAGCTGCGAGTTTTAGTGCGAAAACATACAGGGACATCTGCTTCATAATACGACATTAATTAGTAATAAGACTCTAGTATTAGTTTTTGTGATATTGAAAATGGTGACAAGAATTATGAAATTTTTATAGTATCAAATTTATATCATAAACCTATTTGAAGCAAAAATAACTATATTGTGATGATATACATCATTGTGAAAGAAAATGTCTCATATCGAGAATCGTGATATAAGATTTTGATCATATCGCCAACCCCTACTTGCTACCATCATTTGTTGAACCACCATTTTCTCTGCATTAAAATAAATTAGTAAAGCAGGATATTAAAAAAATCTACATGGAAAGCCTCTGTTATTTGGTTAGCAATTTAACACAAAAAGATACATTTGAAAATGCATGTTGTTTGCTAGCGTACTTTAAAGGATACGGACAAGCTTCATGTTTGTATTGGCTGGGGCGTTGCATTCTGGGCAGTTAGTGTTAAACACTAATACCTCATTTCTCATTGCATCTATATCATCGCCTGTCTTTTCGTCTTGTTTTTCCTCTACCTGAAAAAGAGATGGTGGAAGTTGAAGAAACTGTAATCTTACAGTTCTGCACTCCTAGCTCAAGTCAACAGCAGAACAGATTGTGTAGCAGTTTCTCACCTCTATTCCTAGCGCAGCGTTGTGTTCAGCTGTCCTATTGTAATACGTGACGGAGAGAGCCGTGTCTTTCTGAGGCACAAACGGGTTCTCAATAAAACTATTCCCAGATGGATCATCAATAATCTGCAGACAGAAGACAAATGCGGCATTCATTAGTTCATGATAATAATACTGTTTCATTCTTTTGTCAGTCGCATGGAATCTTTCTGAAGTTTACCATCAGCAAAACTTACTAACGTGAATTCCTCTTCAACTTCTTTAAGATTTTTCAGCCTCTGGATGAATTCATCTATCTTTTCAGCAACAGCTGGATCTGTTCCCTGCAATGTGAAGAGGAACATAAACCGAACTCTTAATAAATAAATATATACAGACATAGGAAAAAATACAGAACACTTAATAATTATATACAGACAATTATTCTCAATATAAAACATAAAACATACCTGATGAAACATACAGAATGAACAAGGCTATTAAAAAAAGGTGCACAGATAAAACACCCACCTTTCTAATAGGTTGGTCTTGCTCTAAACCCGCCACTGCTCTGTCCAGAAGGCCCTCAATTGTTGACAAGGCTAACCCATTAGAAAGAAGACAAAACGTTATTAATGATAAATTTACAAACAGTATTTATTATCATTTGCAAAATATCATTCTGCAGATGAAGTCTACTACACCATAAAACAAAATTGAAGTTGAGTTACAGGCTGTAATTGCATTATAATCCAGCAGAACACCAACTTTTCTATAAGAGATTTGTACTTTAGTTAGAGGTCAAAATGAAAATACATAACTTACAGCCCTTCTGTGTGAAAGGAGGAATTTCAAAATCAAGTTGTGGAATTCTGGTGGACGCACTGTCCGACTTTACAACCTCTCGATTCATGTCCTGCACAAAAGGAAAAGAGAAACTTCAAATGGGACTACATGAGAAGTGTGGACCAGCTCTAACAAATCATCCACCCACCCCTATTATTTTTAGGGATTTAGATAACCATACCTGATCGTCAAATTACAGTTATTCAAATTATCAGTGTTAAGCGCGATGATAGTAAAATAACAATGAACTTGTTATTCATTGTCTTATTTTATTACATTTATTTAAAGCAAAAGTTCAGTGTCACATCCTTACGATTAACACACAGTCGTCTTCGTTAAAGGGTTAGTTCACTCAAAAATGAAAATTATGTCATTAATGACTCACCCTCATGTCATCCCAAGCCTGTAAGACCTCCGTTCATCTTCGGAACACAGTTTAAGATATTTTAGATTTAGTCCGAGAGTTTTCTGTCCCTCCATTGAAAATGTATGTACGGTATACTGTCCTTGTCCAGAAAGGAAATAGAGACATCATCAAAGTAGTCCATGTGAAATCAGTGGGTTAGTTCGAATTTTTAAAGCATCGAAAATACATTTTGGTCCAAAAATAACAAAAACTATGACTTTATTCAGCATTGTATTGTCTGTATTGTATTGTTCTGCTGTCAATCCGCGTTCACGAGTCCGCAGTGACGCTGATGACGTAATACGCTGCTGACGTGTTATCTGGTGCGTCCGTGTATTCGGGTTCAAATAAATATGGCTGGGCAAAAAAATGCAAGTCTTCCTCTGTGTCGAAATCCTTAGACATGTTTGCGAAGATTGTTTTGTTTACAGCGTGCGTCTCCCTCAGACTGTAAACGAAGCTCGGGCGCACCAGATTACACGTCAGCAGCGTCTTACGTCATCAGCGTCACTGAACGCGGCTCGACAACAGAACCGGAAGACAATACAATGCTGAATAAAGTCGTAGTTTTTGTTATTTTTGGACCAAAATGTATTTTCGATGCTTCAAAAAATTCGAACTAACCCACTGATGTCACATGGACTACTTTGATGATGTCTTTATTTCCTTTCTGGACAAGGACAGTATACCGTACATACATTTTCAATGGAGGGACAGAAAACTCTCGGACTAAATCTAAAATATCTTAAACTGTGTTCCGAAGATGAACGGAGGTCTTACAGGCTTGGAACGACATGAGGGTGAGTCATTAATGACATAATTTTCATTTTTGGGTGAACTAACCCTTTGATTCCGTGAAATCGGTGCCTTTTGCGTCCCTAACAAATAATCAGTTCTAAAGTTGGTTTAACAACAAATAAATGTGTAATTTAAAAAACTTAATGTTACTACAGATCATATGCATCAATATAAGACCAAGTAAAAGCCAATAAAATATCATTTTAAATAATTAAAATCACATATTATATGCTATGGGTAAGGATTTTAGCCTGTCCCTCGCTATGGTTGTTCTTTTTCAACAGGACTTCTCATTTGTAAAATGTTGGTAAAATTATCCAATTTTCACAGTTTTATATTGTCTAAAGTGTAATCTCATTGTTAAGCAATGGTTTTGACATAAATAGATATATTTTCTTAGAAATATAAGTCATTTTATCATTGTCCCCTAATTTCATATCAGTCCTGTTACTATCACCAAAAAAACCCTATAAAATAATGGTACAAACCAGAAGTGACATCGTTTCAAGGAAGTGACATCATTTAGATTAAGTGGATTCCACAGTGTAAGCAAGGATAGGTTTCTCTCTTCCTAATTGTCCTACTTTTCATGTTTTATCATGGTTGTTAGAGAGGGGTCGGCATACAACATCAGTCCTGTTACCATTTTTTAAAGTGGACATATAAAAAATTATTTATTAATCCTAATATTACCAATATCTAGAAGAATTAACCTTTTAGATTACATACCATGTGCCTTTCTGACCTTGACCTGTTATTTAGAAATTAGCATATTAGCATCAAATCATCAGTTCTGTTACCATCCCAGAGCAAAAGGGAGCATAGATTCTAGCCCAGCTGCATAACTCAGTCATATATAGTGTATTTGTTATTTGCAGGGGAAAACATTCAAATGCAATTTAAGGAATAGGACAACAACTAAGGGACAAAGACATTTATAAAGGTTATTTTGTGTGTTATTGAGCTAAAAGCAGCGACATATGAGCATCGAAATGCTTAGTTAACATTGTTTGTTTAGGCATCTGTTTTTTACTTGTATACTTATGCTCCTTACTTTTTTATGTCTTATTTGCATAGAATTAACATCACATTTAATTTGCTATACACTTTTACAGTTGTTAGTAACATGCCATTAACTGCAGCCGAGAAGCAACGGCGCTATCGCGATCATAGAGACCAGGATCCAGAGAGGATAGAACGGTATCTTCAATGGGAAAAAAAGAAGTAGGCCTATAAGAGAGACCGAGAACAAGAAAAGAAACAGAGGCATAGAAGAATGCAATGAGGTAGAAAAGGTGTTGAGGATGAGATGGAGAGCAGACCATGTTTTATATGTCCAAAGATGATTTGTTTTAATAAAGATATACGTTTTCTTCTATGAATGTATTTTTCTATATAATTCTATATTACCTCCCATATGGAAGCAGATTATCATGGCCTAATGTTCCATATAACTATGGAAGTAAAAAAGTTCATGACTCTTGTCCAAAATGCATGCAATAAACTGCAATGACAAACAGGTGACTGAAGACACTCTCGGATATTGAGAGCTCAGTCCTGTTACTGTCATTAATTTGATATTTTAAAAGAAAAATGACATTTGACAGTCGAACAGATCTCACCATAGTAACCTGCACTATATTGCATTTTGGACAAGACCCTTTTTAAAATAAATATCTTGTCAAAGTATACATATTTCTTAATTGTAATGTGATGTCGTCCCTGAAATAGGACATTTTCAGTAATCTGAATGGATATTATGATATAAAACAGAATTGTTTTAAATATGACATCGTCTGAATGAAAAGAGGGACCAAAATACTACTAATATATGTGCAAACTGTTGCATATTTGTAATTGGAATTATTATTTATAGTAAGACTTTAGTCAGTAACAGGACTGAGGAAAATATCAACACATGAAATAAATAAACAGTCGTAAAATAATAAATGGCATAGCTTAAGAAGGCCCAACACAATTTCCTGTCATGTTAAGATGTCTTAATTTAATGGGTACTGAAAAAAATCAGTTTAAAACAGTTATATTTTTCACATTTTTAAAGTTGAAAAGGCACCGATTTCGTGGAATGACCTCTTGGGTTGCTTTGAAACTGCATGAAATTGACCAAAAGAAAACAAATTTTATGGAAAATTGCTCCCATCATTACGTTGAAAAACAATCTAATCAGAATAATTTCTAATAATAACCACTAGGAGAAGCTCTAGGCATATGTTTTCTTTGATTAGTTCATACGTTGTTGAAAATTGACTAACGTTAAACGAGTGACGCACTTTTGTTGCTTTTTTTGGGGTATCTTAAAGTATCAACACATTAATGATTTCTCTCTCTATTTTGGGAATTACATTTTTATTACTTGACCTTCCCGACATCTAAAAAACAGTCTATAGTCAAAGTTAACTGTCCATATCAACAGTTTATTATTTTATACATAATAAACAAGACAAGACATACCTGTTTGGTCTTTACTTGTAAGGTGTACAGGACACCCTGCTCTTGTATGCGGCCAGCAGACTGGATTTCTGTGTTGGTCCAGTTACAGTGTGGACATGTAAAGGAGCTGATGATGATTTCTTTGAAGAAAGGGATCTTAGTAAACAGAAGACGTGTGCTTCCCTGGACAGGTAATACAATTGACATTAAATAAATGCATTCATTTGTTAAAAAAATTAATTATTGATATATGTATTACCTAATAGTAATAATAATAATAAAGCTGCATATGTACATTTTTATAACAGTTCATGCACAAACTCTCAATCACTGTAGGTTGATGATCTTCATCGTCTGCATTAATGTCCTTAAAAACGCCGCCGCGGACGCGCTCCTCCTCAATAACTGACATATTGTCAGGTACTGTGGATTAAAAGTATTTAAATTGTTGGTTTACTGGTATTAATTGTTATAATGAGTGGTGTTCTCGTTCTGCTAGAAGTTTCCAGCAGCCTTCGCAGTTCGCACGTTTTTGGTAATATCCTAATGTGCGTTGAATCACCACCGGGTCAGACTCAGCTCAAGTTAACAAGACGTGTCAAAATAAAAGTCTCGACTACATATTTAGTGCATGCATGTATGTCATTGCTCATTTCATGTCTTGTCTTGTATCATGTATTTATAATAAATGCAAACTCGTCATTAATCACACATGAACACAATACTGCAATAATGGTTATACGGTTGCTGGATAAAATACTTTTTACAATAACATCCAGGATTTGTTGAACATTGTTTTTTAATGTCGGTTTCACCGTTGACCCAAAAACACTATAGGCCTACACTATATTTCGTTTGAACTAGGGTTGTATGAATATGCCTACACGTTTTATTCCATTATTATTCAAAATGGAGCTCGTCTCACAAACAGAAGGAAGCCCATGTGTTTTACTGTGCGATATCCCAACTAAAATGTTTAGTTTCCAGATATCACATATAAATTATATGATATGTATACTATGTATATATTAGGATCGTATGTTAACGTTATTTTGCTCATTGATAGTTCTTTCAAATCAGCAGCCACTAGATGGCTCTCCATCAGCTTCTGTCTCTTTGCCTCATGCCTTCAGTTCTTCTAATGTTAAGAGTTGCAAACCCTGGCAAGATCTACTAAAAAAAAATATATTTATTCTCAGTGGTCTGAAATATGCATGTAAACAACCACATAAGACATTTCTTAAAATAAGGCTTTCAGGATTTCATGGTTCTTCTGACCACATAATTCTTGGTAAGAAACTCTTATTGGCCCCCAGTATCTCATTCACTAGTAGTGGACTTCATGTTGGCCACTCATGTTGTAAGACTGAACTAGTTTGAACCAATAATTGGAACAAAAGGCAGTTGAAGGATGACATGTATAATTCAAATATTTATCTGACTCCAATATAATTAATCTGACTCCATTAAAGTTGTTGTTAATCTTTAACCTCTTATTTTTTAAAGGTAAAAGTCTTTCTTAGAACTGATAGGAAAACGTAGGATTTAACCTAAAGGTTAGATAACGAAATGTATTATTATTATTTATTAAGTTACATGTTTAAATATACAGACAGTAGGCTAGAATGGAACAACATACTGTAAACTTGGTTGTAACAAATAATGCACTGTTGTGCAGAAGAGGCCTTAAAAGTATTTCTTGTAGTAAATCCGTGTGGGAGTGGCGGGGTTAAAGCCTTTCTCCTAGATCAACAGTTACCTTTCCTTCTTATACCCTGAGCAAAGCATTGTTAAACATGAGTGGAATACCAACACCGAAACAGACTGGCAGGAAACCAAAAGATGAGGCAAATGGGTAGTGATCAAGAGGGGGAGAAGAACATTAACATATTCTCCTCAATGCATGTTTAACCAATAGTACCTAGATTGTACATTAGGATACTTTAATATCTCTATTAAGTTCACCACCATTCATTTCAGTTTACAAGCTGTCAGATGAGACCAAACATGGCAGTTACATAAAAGAACACACTAGTAAATAAACAGAATGTAGTTGAAAGCATATGTCCTGTGAAACAAATAGTACAGACGTGTCATTGAGGTGCAAATGACACTGTCTCTCCCGACAGAACCATCCTGTGCCTGGAGTGTCCCAGCAGTCCTCCTCAATCAGCGTTTTGATGAAATCCCTTGCACTAGATAGGCATTAGCATACTGTGATGATGAAGGCCATTGTGCCACGTTTAATTCACATGTATATCGTTAAAAGGTATACATGTGAATTAAACGTGGCACAATGGTCATATTTGCTCAGCCCTACAATGTCATATAGTGTCCTAACCAGAAAATTATTTATTTTACTCATAGCAGACCGGCATTGCGTGAACCGGCCCTTGGTGGCAGAACCTACAAAACTACTGGCTGGAATACAATATAGAATATGTATTATAGGCTACTTAATGAACATGCAGATATAAAGTAGGTATGTCAATTATGCCTGTAACAATATGTGAGCTAAGTTATAACCAGCGTTGGGGGTAACTCATTACAAGTAACTTGAGTTACGTAATCAGATTACTTTTTCAAGTAACTAGTAAAGTAACGCATTACTTTTAAAATTTACAACAAAATATCTGAGTTACTTTTTCTAATAAGTAACGCAAGTTACTTTGTTTTCCCCTTTATTGACTTACTGCTCTTCTGTCCTAATGTTGAGACAAATCGAAGTGCAGAGGCGTTGTGTGTAAACATGATGGTTATTATTATAGTTCTAGATTAAATGTAAGCGTGGATTTACTCATCTCACTTGCACAAAAAAGATTCAATATTCCTCAAAATGAATAAAATCAGTGAAATGCAGAATCAGAACACTATGCAAACCTCCAATACCTAAATATGTTAAATAAAACATACATTTTTATGCATTTAATCTTTATTGACCAAAGTACTTGCTTCTGACCTCCGATTTTTCAGTTAAACAATAAGCAAAAATGACTAGATTTTTTTATATGTTTTTATTGGTAAAGTAAGTGTTACATTTGTTTCTCCTGCATCCTTTTCTTCTGTTACCCAGAACAGCAGCAGCTGAAAGGTTTGTTTGAGCGGCGTCCTCTACTGAACACTACTGTACTCTACTGTACAGGAGTAAATCTGCATTTCCTTCAGTCTGAGGCTTATTATTTCACTTTTGGTGTGAAAGGGTCTTTACATTTGGCCAAAAATATATCTTTTTTGGTATAAAAAAACAAGCCCAGCCCAGGTGGAAAAAAAGTAACGCAAAAGTAACGTAACACATTACTTTTCTAAAAAAGTTACTTTTTAAGGGAGTAATGCAATATTGTAACACATTACTTTTCCCCAACACTGGTTATAACGTGTGACATGTCCTCTATAGATTGTGTATGGAAATGGGGAAGTGTTTTTTTTTTTTTTGTGCCTGTGTGGTGAAGTGGTCATGGTGTAAATTTGATTGTGTGATTTTTTTCCCCTTGCAAATAAAGACCTTCCTGTTCCTGCCCAGTTGTTGAGCGTTTTTGTGTAACAGTGATGACACTTGTAGTGACGCTGTCAGGGTGCTGTCATAGATTAAAAATATATTTTTTCGACCATCCAACAACAATAGATGCTTATGCTAATGGTGACCAATAAAATCTGAATAATTTATTCACATAAATATCCAGATATAAACACAAACTTTGTGAAGAAATAGTACAAAATCTACAGGATTACAAAGAAATACATCTAACAAAAAGTATATAAATAAATAGAATGGTTACTTTTAAATAAAATAAATCATTCTATTAAAAAACTTATTCCCAAATTTAAAATACATTTTGAATTTCCAGATTTTCAACACTGAAATATTCTGCCAAAGTCAAGAGATGGCCAGTGTAGAGATGAATCATCACAACTGAGGAAGGTTATTGAAACTGATGAAGATCTTTGAGAGACTTAAGTGTATTACAGTAATATATTATATTATGCTATGTACCATTCAAACGTTTGGGGTCAGTAATACTGTGAAACACTACAATTTAAAATAACTTTAAATATATTTTAAAATGTAGTACCTGTGATGGCAAAGCTGCCTTTTCAGCATCATTACTTCAGTCTTCAGTGTCACTTGATCCTTCATAAATCATAATATGCTGTGCTCAAGTAATTTTTAGTGCATATTTAGTGCTCAAGTAACATTTCTTATTATTATCATCAATGTTGAAATGTCGTTATGCTTAATATATTTAACTGTGAGGCATTTATTTCAGGATTTTTTGATTGAGAACAGCATTTATTTGAAATAGAAATCTTTTGTCGCACTATAAATGTTTCTGCTACCTTTGATTAAATGAATGTGCCCTTGCTAAGTAAAAGTCTAAAAGTTTCTTTAAAAAAATCCCCAAACTTTTGAAATATTATATTATATTATTATTATTTGAACATTCACATATTATGAAATTGTTAAGTAGGAAAACTGAGGCCAGACAGAATTTAAGTCTGAATTAGACATATACGGTAATATGACTGAATAGATGAGAACTTAATAGGTCAAAAGGGGGCAAGTGTGAATTTTCTAAATGAGAACCAACCTCTGGCCGAAATGCCCCTGAAACTTCACACATAAATTAGCACAGGGGAAAAGACCATGACATCTCATGATGTCATGGAAGCCACTCTCTTTAAAAGAGTCTAAGCAGAGGAAGTGAGCTTCAGAGTTCAAGAGCGTGCAGTATGGAGATCAAAACCGGCTTTGTTATTCACATTCTGATGTTGATTGTAGGAGGTGAGACAAACATATTTCTTATTTGCAACGGTTTAGGCTATATCTCTGACTTAAAAAAGTGGCATTGTGGATGTATTTACCTGTTACCTGCAGGTAGTTTGCATGGGCATGTGTTATGTTTGGATAGGTTACGTTGTCCGATGTGTTAGTGCTTTCATTGTTTTATTGTACGATGGCATTTGATAGATTTCTACATGATTTTAACAGTCATTGTGCAACTCGTTTCATTTATTACTATAGATTGGGTTAAATGATATAACTTTAGTTTTTACGTGTACTCACCTTGTGGTTGTAGGAACAGGAAACTATTCTTGAATACAGTATCATCACAGCAGTGGATGTAAAGCTTTTCAATAATGGACCTAAATAATGAAAAACAGTATCCGTGAATATACAGCACAAAAAATTATAAATAAATTACATTATTAAATGAGGTAAAATCAAAGGTGAATAAAATGAATATTACATTTAATTAATCATTGCAACTGTAAAGGTTTTAGTGTAGGCTACTAACTCCCACATACAATTGCACATTAGGCATTATGGGTCATTTTACACCTAAAAAAGGACAAAAATATTCACACCCCCATGTCGCCTGATTTAGAACTTCATCTGCTTGATATGTTTACACCTCTGTGAATAAGGTTTTAACACCACTGTTTCCTGTTCCAGCACCAGTATGTCTCTTTATGTGTCACAGTGGCAAGTTTTCTCTCGCTGCAAGATTGAACCACACAAGCAAATAAAAGACCACTTACAGCAGTCACTCTAATGCAAAGTGTAGCCCCTCTCACTTTCAGCCGCAGCTTGCGAGAGCGCTGAGAATACTCACATGAGTCAGAGCAGAGCGTAGGGTGTATGCGGTCTTATCTGCCCCCTTATCAACCTACTGTTCTTCCATTAAACTAGCCCACCTCTCGACTGTATATATGTTTAACTTTGATCAATGTCTTTGGTTGGAATGTTTTGTTAAAACTTGATGATTCTCACTTACTTCTCTCCTTTCCGAACAGGAATAAGAGAATGTTCGGCAACAAAGTATATCACAGTGGCAGAAGGAGACACACTGGTATTGAAATGTCCACGAAGAAATTTAAGTGAGAATGCATTCATGGAGTGGAGAAATCCACATGGTCATGTTATGTACTTCAACAAGATCAGAGGTGAGGGCAAGAACAGTGTATGAAATATTTCAAACACTGTTACATTTCCTCTTTGTTGTATTTCAGAAACATTAAAGATTAATGTCATGTTCCCGTACAGGTCTACGAGATTCAAGGAGCAACATTTTTACTTCAAACAACTCTGAATATATGTTACTCCTGTCTAACATTACCTTCGACGATGAAGGGCTTTATAAATGTCTTCTGTATGAAGATAAAGTCATTTCAAAAAGATTCAAAGTAAAAGTTCTGGGTAAATATAAATATTTTATCACTCATCTTTTCTGAAAGCATGCATAAAATGATTTGCAGATGAATAATGGAATATAAAATTAGACTCTTTTTTGATCTGGTCACAGGAACCCCCAAAATAGATATGGCTGAGTATGAAGATAAAGTAATCCTCAAATGTTCAGTGGCAGCGAATGGCAACCCACCTGAACTCTCTTGGCGAATCAATGGGGTTGAAATTGAAGGTAAGTTACGAGAAGTGTCTCAGTCTGAGTGGGCAGACAGTTAGGGGGGTTAGTTAGTTTCCAAACGTTTGACCGGTAATGTGTGTGTGTGTGTGTGTGTGTGTGTGTGTGTATATATATATAAAAGAAATTAATACTTCTAATCAGCATGAATGCTTTAAATTGTGGCAGTAAAGACATCGATAATGGTACAAAAGATTTCTCTTTTAAATAAATGCTGTTCTTTTAAACTTTCTATTCATCTAAGAATCCAAAAAAAAAAAATCACAATTTCCACAAAAATATTAAGCAGCACAGCTGTTTTTAACGCTGATAATAAAAAGAAATAATGAGCACCAAATCAGCATATTAGACTGCAGGCTTGGTGAGCATAAGACACTTCTTTTAAAAAAACATTACAAAATATAACCCCCAGACATACTGTGAAACAGTCTAGATATATTGACAAATAAATTCCCATGCCTTCTGACATTTCACACACTGTGAAACTATACCTCGTGAAAAATAGAGGAACCACAATATTCTGAAGCAGGTCAGCTAAGGATAAATGAAACAATGGTAGGCCTACTATCAATAGTAAATTTAGGGTGTTTCTCATAGTTGAATTAAAAATCACAGATTACTGAATATGCCCTGTTTTGCCCTAACAGCTCTACCCAATACCTTGCGAGAGGGAAGATCCAACAGGTCACTGGCAGTTAGCATCTTAACAATCAAAACTCATATCAGGAAAGCAACGGTGATGTGCATGGCAAAACACAAAGATCTCCCAAAACAAGTGCTGGATTTTATCATCATTGAAAATCACTGTAAGTACCACAAATGGTACATATAACCAGTTTCAGTACATAAAACCAGTTCCGCCATATGTGCTTACACCTCACCACCACCACTGATATCCCAAGCATGTGATGTGACCAAAAATAGGAGCATTTTGCCATATATGACATTAGCCATTATTAGAAAAGGGAAATGAAATATTAGGGGATTTTGTTTGGCTGTGCTGCACAGGGAAAGTTAATCTACACTTCGGAGTATTTGGTAGTTTCCTATTTAAGTGAATGTGTGGTCCACATTAGAGTGATCAATCACATGATGTAAGGGAAGTCAGCTATTTCTTTGAACAAAACAGGCTGTGTTCCCCATCCAGAATAGACACACTAACTAATTAACAAATACTTTAAAAAGTCAGATTCTTACAAGCAAACAGTCAACAGTGAATGTTTTTTTTGTGTCTTCACATAGCTGTTACGGCCTCCACATCAAGGTATTCCAGTACTAGAGATGTGCTAAAAACTGAGACAATGACCACAGTCACTTCTGCTCCTGCCATTAGCAGTACCGGTGAGTGTTTCACTTAATTTCATGTGTTTGGACAAGTAATGCAATATGTGATATCACACCAATTACACTACATAAACTAGGATAGCGAATGACAGAATATTTTAAATACAGCTCAGAGAAAAATAAAAGCAAAACCCCCTTCTGTGCGAGGGCTTCACATAAAACCACACACTGGTAATAGAAATTGCTTCTGCTCCTTGTAACTCTCTGCCTCCGCCTACTGGTAGCTATTGCAGTATGCACACAGTCACTTCTAGGCAGTATTACTGCTTATCATACCTTTTTGATGTTTAAATTTGATACCTCACAACTGATTAACAAATACACCATCTGATCACAGCGCACATGGAATTGTCGTCAGAAAATACTGAAGTGCCCCCAACAGGAGACAGCACTACCTCAAACCACAGACAAGGTAAATTATGCAATTTTGCATGATAAAACACTTATTAACAATATTACAATTTCATGTAAAAGTTGATGTGTGTTTTTCAGTATTTCAGTCAACTTCAGTATTTGTGCTTTGTGATTAATCAATTTGCTTTGTGATCTCTTTTAGTAGAGGAACATTCTACTTCAACAGATATAAACTTGACAAGTAAGTGTTATTAAATTCATTTCATATTAACATGACATATTGAACATAATATACCATTAATGTCCTGCTTATTTTATGTTGTAAAATTAATCTCAAATCTACCTTTGCATTTCAGCACAGAACATAAACTCTTCGGAGTCCATATCACCCGAAGGATTCATGACCAAAAATGGCACCAACTCAGGTGTGAAGCTCATAAAAAAATAAAATGCTTCATTGTCAAGCCAGCAAGACAAAATTTCCACCTTGTTCTCACATAAATGATTGCTAATTGCAAGTCCAAATTAAAATCAAAGCAACATGTAATTATTGCAGTGCTAAAAAGAGACTTTTTCTTATGCCTTTGTGATGCTATCCTAATAATATGATGATAATTATATTACTTTGTGTATTTGCAGGCTTTGACATAGGGGACCAAGACAAACAATACAATCATAAGGAAAGCTCACCACTGCTGATCCTGCTGGTCACAAGCCTTATCATATGTTTACTTATTGTAGTCATCTTCTTTGTGATCAGACTGCGAAGGGCACATATAGCCTGGAAAAAAGGTATTATAAGATTATTTATATATTTTAACTTTAATTTATGCTTAACTTATATTCTAGGGTTTAGCTGTGATTCAATTCTGGATACAGTTTTTCATTTTAATCTGATTTTATAACAGAGAATGAAGAATCAGACCAGTCTGTGGAAAGCAGCAAATCAAAAGCCAGTCATGAAGAAAAGCAATCCCAGGGGAGGAGAAGACAAGGTATAACCACTTAAACTATCTAATCAAACACACAAGCTGTCTTTGCAAACTAGGCCTACTAATTTTTCATATTTCTCTTAATTTTCTTTCTAGGCTTTTGGAACTCAAATTTCACAGAATACAGAGTGGAAGAAACGCCACAGAATACAGAAAATGGTATAGCTACAGTAGATGTGATCACTGAAACACAAGACAGTTCAAGAACAGCTTGTAACAAACTTGACGGAGCTTGTGTCAAGGAGACTGAACTTTAGAGGGAAATTCAGCTGTATCTGAATCCTCATCAGAGATTGAACTAATTTTGCAGTTCTGTTATGAACAATGGTGCTCACTAAGCCTATTTTTGGAAAAAGAAAAGATGATAAATATAGGCTTTTGTATATACTGTTAGCTATTCTGTATTTACATTGTTGCTGGTTAACATTATTTTTATACTGAATGTAAAGAAGTGTTTTATTATGTGTTATTTACAGTTTAATAACTTTAACTTTTGATCATGTTCCCATGATCAAAATTGGAAAAGACTGCATGACGTTTCAACATATAGGATATATATAAAAAATTGGTCTTTTTTTATACCTGAAATGGCTGCTGCTCTCCCTGTTTCAAAAGTCAATATGAATGAAAAATTAAATGAACTGTTTTTGTATTAAATAAAACTCTATTTTATGTAACATGTGAATGCTATGCTTGGTGAATCTTCTAGCATGTGATATATGGATATAAATTGCTCAGTTTTTGATGTAACTTCCTCTTCTGTATTGTTTTAGACAAAAAAAAAACATATACTCACTAAATATTAGGATTTTTGGCACCTAGTATGTGACTTTTCTGTGTTTAGTGAATTCCATGAAAGACACTTCCTTGTTTTGGTGATTCGAATTGTTCGTTCGTATCGCCACCTACTGGGCTATTATGCAATAGTTTTTTCTCTCTCTGATTCGTTTACTTTCCTGTTCTCATTTAGTTTCCTTCATATCCCGTTTCTCGATCATATAATATTATTTAATAAACAAATATTTGACACTGCCCCAAACCCAAGATCAATCAGGGCTCAGGTTTCAGTCGGTGTTGTGTGTTCAGCTCCTCATGTGATATACAGTGGAGCAGAGTATTACCAATCCATTGTAAAAGAGTATCTAACATGTGCTTTATGCGTGTTGTTAAAAGAAAATCCGATAATTCGATCTCTATTACAAACTGGACTGGTATGTAACGAGTGATATAACTTACTTTACTAGACAAGACCTCATGTTCCAAACAAAGGTCATTTCAAGATAATTTGCCTATATATTTTTTATTGATACATTTTATTTATGTGCTTAATCTTAGCGTAATCTAGGCAACGCCTTTGTGTTTTGCTGTATCATCGTCGCATTTCTAGTGAATTTCGTTCATATATGTACAGCAGGACAAACTGTTCCGCATTGACATCGATTGCGGCAAACCTGAGGGGGATGGTATGGATTTTTTTCTAACCAGTTTTGGGTTTATCCTGGGTTCTTCCTCAATGGGCGTGGCTACACGAAGTATTACGATTTTACATTGGTGCTTAGGGGTTGAAGTCTAGTTATTTGAAATCTCATTGGCTCAGCTACCGGCAATAAATGCTGTTCTAGAACGTTCGATCATTCTCTCTTACCGAAGCAAGGCGAGGCAGTTAGTCGCCATTCCAGCTCTCCAACCGGCATCTTCACTCATCTCTGTAATTTCCAGCTTGGTAAGGTCTTTGTTCTCCCTTTCTCGATTATATTGTATTTACAATGTCACAGAAAAAAGCGCTTCTCTGCTTGCACCGCGTTACCACTGGTTTGTTATAAAATGTGATTTTTAGAGAGCTAAATGTAGTTTTTATTTTGTTTTATATCGATGATGTTTCCATGTATGCTGAACCGTTAATAATGTTTCCGTTAGTGTTGTTTATTTGTATTTAGTGCCGTTGAGTTGCATATTGCATATCACGAGTAGTTTCTCTTAACGTTACCTAATCTGCTTTTTAGTATTCACTCTAGTTCGTTTTCGAAGAAAATTTAAAGTCTGATAGATTAAGCTACTCATTTTAATTGCTACAGGCAAATACTCGAGAGAACAATACGTTAAATTTAAATTGCAGCTGGCACCTCGTGTAATCTTACCACGCGCCTCAACCGACCTTAATCTTTGATTAGATTTACATGGTCACACAATACCGGTTTATCTTTATTTAAATGTTCGTGCTTTCATTTAGCACCGTAACCGAAAAGGTTTGAAACTGCATTTTGAATCGATTTAGTGTTTGACTATAGAATATTCTAGAAGCTCAAACCACGTGGTCTGACGCATATCCGCATGTGCTCCCGGCCTGGGCTTGGCATTATGTGGTTTCACAGCAGTAGTGTTGGCTAATCAAAGAGGTCTGGATCACTTTCTCTTTTTGTACTTGAAAGCACCTGACTCAACTCGCCACTTTTTTTTTTTTTTCAGACACAATGTCCAAGGGACCAGCTGTTGGTATTGATCTCGGGACCACCTACTCCTGTGTAGGTGTCTTCCAACATGGAAAAGTTGAAATCATCGCTAATGACCAAGGAAACAGAACCACTCCAAGCTATGTAGCATTCACAGATTCAGAGAGATTGATTGGAGATGCTGCGAAAAACCAGGTCGCTATGAACCCCACCAACACGGTCTTTGGTAAGTAGTCACTTTATAAAAATTAATTTAAAAAAATGATTCGCTGTGATGAAGTTGATTCCTTGCCATTCGTAGTTTCCACCAGAGGTTGAAAAACCAAAGATGGGCCAAGCACCTTCCTTGGATGTCTGAGCGAAATCCTTGCAAAGATGTTGTATGGGATTTAATTAGTCAAAACTCTATGTCCTAAACCTGTACCTATATCTTGTTCTCCTACAGATGCCAAGCGTCTGATTGGCCGCAGGTTCGATGATGGTGTTGTTCAGTCTGACATGAAGCACTGGCCTTTTAATGTCATCAATGACAATACCCGTCCCAAGGTCCAGGTTGAATACAAGGGTGAGACCAAGAGCTTCTACCCTGAGGAGATTTCCTCCATGGTCCTCACCAAGATGAAGGAAATTGCTGAAGCCTACCTGGGAAAGGTGAGCAATCATTCAGTTGTCAAGTAGCTCTATTGAACTCCCCTTTGACTTGATGTGTTTCGCTATGATGAAGTTGATTCCTTGCCATTCGTAGTTTCCACCAGAGGTTGAAAAACCGAAGATGGCCCAAGCACCTTCCTTGGATGTCTGAGCGACATGCACAATGCTGTAGTTAATATTGCCTTTTGTTTCAAGTGGCAACTAGCATCTTAACTTGCACTCTCCTTGCAGACTGTATCCAACGCTGTGGTCACCGTGCCTGCTTATTTCAACGACTCTCAGCGACAGGCCACCAAGGATGCTGGAACCATCTCTGGCTTGAATGTTCTGCGTATCATCAATGAACCAACTGCTGCTGCTATTGCTTACGGTTTGGACAAAAAGGTTAGTTAAACTTTGTCAAAGTAGCTTTATTAACTGGTGACCTCATTCAGTTCTTTTTAGCTTAAGTTCGCTATGATGAAGTTGATTCCTTGCCATTCGTAGTTTCCACCAGAGGTTGAAAAACCAAAGATGGCCCAAGAACCTTCCTTGGATGTCTGAGCGACGTTTTATTCTAAGTGTTGTACAGCTTATTGATGGGTGTGCAGATACTTAGTATTTTATTCCTCTTTCCAGGTTGGTGCTGAGAGGAATGTCCTCATCTTCGATCTTGGTGGTGGCACCTTCGATGTGTCCATCCTCACCATTGAGGATGGCATATTCGAGGTAAAATCTACTGCTGGAGACACTCACTTGGGTGGAGAAGACTTTGACAACCGCATGGTGAACCACTTCATCACAGAGTTCAAGCGCAAGCACAAAAAGGACATCAGCGACAACAAGAGAGCCGTTCGCCGTCTCCGCACCGCCTGCGAGAGGGCCAAGCGTACCCTCTCCTCCAGCACTCAGGCCAGTATTGAAATCGACTCCCTCTATGAGGGCATCGATTTCTATACCTCAATCACCAGGGCCCGTTTTGAGGAGCTCAATGCTGACCTCTTCCGTGGCACACTGGACCCAGTTGAGAAGTCCCTTCGTGACGCCAAGATGGACAAGGCTCAGATCCATGACATTGTCCTGGTTGGTGGCTCCACTCGCATTCCCAAAATCCAGAAGCTGCTCCAAGACTACTTCAATGGCAAAGAGCTCAACAAGAGCATCAACCCCGATGAGGCTGTCGCCTACGGAGCAGGTGAGCTATTTCGATTTTTATTCTTGCTGTTTATTATGGTTCATTCGCTATGATGAAGTTGATTCCTTGCCATTCGTAGTTTCCACCAGAGGTTGAAAAACCAAAGATGGCCCAAGCACCTTCCTTGGATGTCTGAGCGACTTGTCACTTCTACCTGACCTTCTCAAGTTGCCCAAGGTTCTTATTTTTCACTCTTCTGTTCCAGCTGTCCAGGCTGCCATTCTCTCTGGTGACAAGTCTGAGAACGTTCAGGACTTGCTGCTGCTCGATGTCACTCCTCTGTCCCTTGGAATTGAGACAGCTGGCGGAGTCATGACCGTCCTCATCAAGCGTAACACCACCATCCCAACCAAACAGACTCAGACTTTCACCACCTACTCCGATAACCAGCCTGGTGTGCTTATTCAGGTGGGTACCAAGTAATTCTATTATGAGTTTAGTCTTGTCAAGTCCCTTGGATCTCTTTTTAACATTGCTGTCTTGTTTTAACTTCCCCTCTGCTCAGGTCTATGAGGGTGAGCGTGCAATGACCAAGGATAACAACTTACTGGGCAAGTTTGAGCTTACTGGAATTCCTCCTGCACCTCGTGGTGTTCCCCAGATTGAGGTCACCTTTGACATTGATGCCAACGGCATCATGAATGTTTCAGCTGTTGATAAGAGCACTGGCAAGGAGAACAAAATCACCATCACCAATGATAAAGGTAAATCTTTCTCCAAAGTACTAAGATATTTAATGAGTATTTGCCATCACTTCAGAGGTTAACTGAATGTATTTCAGGTCGTCTCAGCAAGGAGGACATTGAGCGCATGGTGCAGGAGGCTGAAAAGTATAAGGCTGAAGATGATGTGCAGCGTGACAAGGTGTCTACCAAGAATGGTCTGGAGTCCTATGCCTTCAACATGAAGTCCACTGTTGAGGATGAGAAACTAAAGGGCAAGATCAGTGATGAGGACAAGCAGAAGATCCTTGACAAGTGCAATGAAGTCATCGGCTGGCTTGACAAGAACCAGGTACGTTTTCCATCAGTTGAGACATGTTCAATCATGTGGCTTTGATTACTCTTCTTAACTTGCATTGGCATACCCAAAATGACTTTGCAACTGTTTGAAAACTTTCAGACTGCTGAGAGGGAGGAGTTTGAGCACCAGCAGAAGGAGCTGGAGAAAGTATGTAACCCCATCATCACCAAGCTGTACCAGAGTGCTGGAGGCATGCCCGGTGGAATGCCTGAGGGTATGCCCGGTGGCTTCCCTGGAGCCGGCGCTGCTCCAGGAGGTGGATCCTCCGGCCCAACCATTGAGGAGGTCGACTAAGCCATTCCAAAGCTACTATTGCTACCTCCATAGCAATGTTTACTGTTGCCCTCTGTAGTTGGATGACTCTAAAATGTTACTTTTGTGGCTTTTAGATTACTTCAACTTTCAGAGTGATTGTTATAATTAATAAAAAATGGGGGATTAAGGGATTACATTTCCAGATCACAGGGAACAGATTTTCTACCTAGATTGCACAACCTATTTATCGACTTGGGAAATGTGAATTTCATAAGCCTTTTCCAACTGCCTCAATGCTTCGAAGGAAATGAATAAAATGGTGACTTATTCCCAATGCTGCCTCTGTATTTTTATTAAATCTTGTGGATATAACATCTGTTTGTGTAGTAAGGTTTTTACCTGAAATGCTGAAGTTTAAAATTTGGATAGACCTTACATTCTTTAAACCCTAAATATAAGGGGTTAAGTGTTGTGATAAGGGCAACATGGGCTTAAAAGGCTTTGACAAAATCTGGCCTTTAGCTGTATGTTACCTGGTGAACTCAGTCTGCCGTAATCATTAGTGGGGAAATAATAAATTCGAATTTGATGGAGTATAGATTTTTCAGTTTGGCAAATTGGCTGTTAAAATTAGGTCTTACACTTAAGTCTCAACTCTAATCAGCCATTGGTGCTTGAAAAACCACACATGGCATGAATGTGTATTAAAAATGTTTAAAAAGCTGTAGTGCACGCTCCATGAGTTTTCCTTATGTAGCCTAACTAACGTATGTACATGTTAAATTAAGTATGATTTTCGTTTACATTGATGAGAAACCTTCAAGTCTTTCGTAACGGTGCTAAGATGTTTTTGTCCCGTCAGGGGTGCTAGAAATAGTTCTGCGCATGCGCGGACAACCGTAGCGTTTAGGTTTCCACGGCAACAGTTCAGCAAACGAAACGTTTCCTGACATGAACGACTCATCTTTCGATATAGATCGCAGGTAAAAATGATCAAATCTGGAGCAGATCTATGGATTTGTGTGTGAGGTAATGTTTTGATGCTGCAGAATTGATTTGCATTGTCAGTGTTTAAGAATCCTTTACACGTAACAACATGGGCAACACACAGCTGAATTGGAACGTCAGCCAGTCAACAACCGGATGAACTTTCAACATTTAACGAAAATAACGCTTAGTAACGTAATTTAGCTAGCTGAATTAAACTGAAAATAAATATTTTTTTTATCACTCCTAATGTTGATTTTGCGACATGAAGACGATCGTCTTTGACCAACAACGCCATCATGAGCTCAACGGGCCTGAGGCGCTGAAACAGTCAAAAGTAAAATTTAACATGACCAAAGACTCTAGTCCAAGGGATAATGTGCCCGATTTACCGCTGATGTGGGATTCCCTGGAGTCAGATACTGAGAGTTTGGTGCAGGAGAAGGAGTACCAGCGAGAGCTTCAGGTGTGCAGTGACCTCCTCTCTGCTGAGAACTTCAAACAACACTGTGCTAAGACTGACAGCGAGGAAGAGCATCTTGATGTTGATGATAGTCTGGATCTAAAACCAAGACGGGTGAAGGGACAACATGCGTCACTGAGGTAAAACAACAGCTATTTCCACCTCCAATAATAGTTGACCTGGCATTTCAAGCAGTCTCCTGTGATGTAAAATGCTATCATCTAGTATAATTGTTATACAGGAGGTTTTATGACCTCATATTAATTGAGAGACTAGATTGGATATTTGATATATAGGATATTTTTAAAAGGATAGTCCACCCAAAACATTACAATTCTGTCATCATTTAGGCTACTCACCCTCATGTCTTTTCATTCTTTCTTCTGTGGAACATAGGCTAAAGCAGATATTTTTGAGAAATTTCAGTTTTTTTCCCCCCACACAATGGAAGTCTGTAGTAACCAAAACTGTTTTGTTACCAACATTCTTCGAAACATCTTCAGAAATAAAGGTACAGAAATAAAGGTACAGGTTTGGAATGACATGAAAAATTATTCATGTAAATTATTAATCACTGTAAATTATGACAGTGATTAAAAAATGGTTTGAAGTTTGCAAGGAATAGTGACCCTTACACATTCTAAAATCATAATGTTAATATCCATGTAATTTGTGAGCTACGCAATTGCTGATGGCTGTTTGTCAAGTCGGTGCTGTATTTTAATAAACAACATCCTTACTCCTAAATGCTTTTGTAGAGGTTTCATACATCTGTCGTCATAATAAGCTCTCTGTCAAGCAAACCCAGTTCCCAAAGCTCAGAGGCCTGTTGCATGAAGCCAGTTTTAGTTGCTACCCAGGTAAGCTTGAGATTAGTTTGAGCATACTCTGTTTTTTTCTGGCTCAAGAAGGTGGATTGGTTTTTAGCAGTGTTCATCACCATGGACTTATGCTACACGGCTAACTTGCTCCAGAGCAGGTTTTATTCTGGGTTAGAGATCGCAAACCAAAACCAGATCAAACAGCTGTGAGCAAAGTGACATAGCTATATCTGATGCAATAAAGCCACTCCTCCTTTATCTTGTGCTCCAAATGAAAGTAGTTTATACTGAAAGAATTGTAGAGAGAAAAAAATGCCTGTCTTTTGCCAAGTGGTGGCCACTGCAGAGTCAAATGACGTACAGCTCCACCTCTCTGGACGTCTCATGGGCTGGAGGGATACAGTTATGGGTAGGGTTAGGGTGTGGTTATATATACTAGCTCCACCCATTAGGCCCATATAACATTCAGAAAGGGGGAGCTCGACGTCACACTCCACCCATGCCTCTGTAATTTTCTGTTAATTATTATTGATATTCATATATCCATATAATCATTATATGAATTGACAATTAATATACAAATGAGCATTTAAATGTGTATATATATATATATATATATATACACACACACACACACACAAACAAACACAGAGCATTTAAAATGACTAAGCTTATGTATTTTATTTTGAGCTCATTGCGGACCTTTATAAATTATTATTTAAACTCATATCAAACGCATTGATGTAGTCTGATGTTTTCTTTTAGCTACCTTCTCAAACTTTCAATGCAGCGACAGTGTTTATTCCTGACTTGTAAACGTATTTAAATTCATGATATTTTTCAGAACTATCTCTAAATCTTCGACAGAGAAGTGAATTGCACTGACGCTCTCACGAGAATTGAATTAAACTGATGCTCTCCATGTTCCGTGTGATTGGCTGTTCGCTGCATGCGTTACACTTTCAGGTGCACGTGCTTCCGATGTAATTGCAAACTCTGGATTAAACCTGAGTTGACGTAGAATGGAGTGTTGTTTACCTGATCTAAACCAGGTTGTATTTGTTTGCTTTTGTCAACTCTAAACCTACTATGAAACTCAGAGTTTGTTCAACTAGCTTCATGCAACAGGCCTCTGGTGTGGTGGTGATGACAAAATTAAAGAATTTATTGGGTTCTTTCATTTTTTCAGTTCTTCTTGAGCAGAAACAGTTCTGATAGCAACCTGATAACCTCTGTATATTTTGATTCAGTCTATGATCATAATAAAGTTACCTTTTGCTTTAGTTGCACATCTAATATTTATTGTCAGCTGCTTTAAAGGGATACTTCACCCAAAAATGAAAATTCTGTCATCATTTACTCACCCTCAAGTTGTTGCAAACCTGTATGAGTTTCTTTCTTCTGCTGAACACAAAGGAAGATATTTTGAAGAACGATTGGAACCAAACAGTTGTTTGGCACCATTGACTTCCATAGTAGAAAAAAAAATACTATGGAAGTCAATGGTGCCAAAGTTCCAATCGTTCTTCAAAATATCTTCTTTTGTGTTCAGCAGAAGAAAGAAACTCATACAGGTTTGCAACAACTTGAGGGTGAGTAAATGATGACAGAATTTTCATTTTTGGGTGGAGTATCCCTTTAAAGTTACCTGTGACCCAGAGGTCAAAAGTACAGAAGAATGAGCCAAGCAATAGACTTTCCAGGATCATAACTGTCTCATTTAAGTTGTGTCTTCCATCTGCTAATGATCTATTTTTCACATGTGAAATGTAGGTAAAATGTTTTAAATGTACTAAAAAAGATAATATAGGGCAAGCATTCATGTATTTGGTTGTAGGCTAAGAACCGTGTATCAATGAGAGTGAATTGCCTATCGAATGTCCCTCTGTTTTGAATGTCAGGTTTCTAGCTTCTGTTGCTAAAATAAACTGAATAAACAACGCTAATAGACCTTATTGCTTATAGCTGTGGTAAATTTTAAGTGATTTAGAAGCTTTATACAGCAGATGCCACTGAAAACAAGTGTATTCCTAACAGCCTCGCTTTCATACCTATCATGGTGCTGCTCTGAATAAGGTCTATACCTGAAAAAACTAAATGAAAGACATCACCAAAAAAAAAAGACTGAGTTTTTTGTGTTTAGCTGCTCTGCAAACAGCCGAGATGACTGACAGCTTTTATTCACATGTCTAATAGATAATGACAGTCTTTGAAAATGATGTTTGCGCTTGCATTTTAATTGAGCCGAAATACCCACTAATGTTTGTACTTTCCAAACAAGTACCCTCATTTAGGGAAAATTAGATTTTTAGTTTGCAGGACGTTACCACAATAAGGTCTCATTCAGCAGTCTGTTAAAAAGCAGTTGCTTTGTTGCCAATGAATGAACAAGCTCTCTGCGCTGCCGGAACACAGATTGCTGGAATCTGAAGTGTGGATCACCGCATCTGTCTCCACTCCTTCATCTCCAGCCCAACTGTTGTGTCCGCCACTCAAAATCTGCCTCGGGATAAAAACGGGAGGCGTTTGTTTTAATTTTTTTGCAGACTGATAGCCGATGCGCTGAAGAGGTACTTAACCCCATGCACAGTTTTTTTCATAATGGTTATGGCGAACCTTGACAAAGACTTTATTGTCGAAGCGAAGCAGCTCCCTCATAATATTTTCATGCTCAAGAATGAAATCCTGCGAATGAATGGCGTGCAGCAACATTTAACATAATATCATTGAAGCTAATAACTACCCATTTAGTTTACATCCTCTTTACTGCACACATTGTCTTTAAAGAGACTCAAGTGTCGCATTCAGAATGAAACGAGTCTGTGTTTCCTATTGGATTTAATTCTGACACGTTTATATTAACACAAGAGAGACTTTGCATGTTAAAGACCCCGCCACAGCTGCGAGCCCACGGCGCATTCTCAAGACCATGTCGGTGGAATCATTACTGAGCCATTCCTTGCCCTTTGCCCTCATTGGCTGAAGTGCCATGCATCCAGGCAGCCTCGTATTTGGCATCATGGGATGTGAAGAGCATCTTGTACTATTCAGAGGCACACAACAAAGAGGCACTCTTCTAATTATTTTAATGAGATCTTTTCATCCAATGATGCTAGGAGCACATTAGGTTGTAGTTTGAACCTATTTCATATGTTTGAATTAGCCATTTGCAAAACTATCCCCAAATTGTGGTCTTCAGACCCATAGTCATTAGAGGTAAGAGAAGACGGTGGGGCGAGAGAATAGAACATGCTATTACCATTTCGCTTCGGCTGAGAAGTGTAGCTGATTTTTTTCCTTGTGTTTTGATGGCTGTTTGAGGCATTCAGACTGTCTTACTGACAATGCCGAAAGCACTAAATGAGACATACCCAGCCTGCTCTTCAATTTAAAGCTGTGTTTGACTTATTTCTTCTTAACTCTTTTTGAAATATTTCAGACAAACTCCCCCTGAAGATGAATACGCATACTTGCGCTACGACCCAAACTGGAGGAAGAATCAGGAAGGGGCTCAGGTTTTCGACCAGCTAAATGAGAGACTTTCTCTCGACTCGTTTGAGGGGTCTGAAGATAGTATTGAACCTTTGGAGAACTTTGCTCTAGGTAGCAGGCAAGATTATGTCGTTGTCAGTAATCCACCCACAGCTCAGATGGAAAATGCTTTATCCCAGCCACCTTCACCTCCTTTCCACCTGCACCCACAACAGGAAGACATTCTCGATACACCCGAATCAAAAAGTTCTTGCATGTCCTCTGAAGGCACACCACGGGATGATGGAAAGCATCTGAATGTCAAATCAGTTTCTCCCCAGAAGACAAGATCACGACATCTGTCTGATCTGAGGCCAGTCAGAGATAAGGAAGACATTGTGGAGCGTAACAAAGCAACTCTTGGTATCACACATAAGCAGGGGTCTTACCTGAAAGCTCATCAGCATAAGGATAAACCAGATGAGACAAAGCAAGTAAGTATTTTTGGAACATTCCCTCATTTAAGGAAAATAATAGGTTTATTTTTTTCTTTCCGACATTCTTTATTCTCTTCTTTAGGTATTGCATGATTAAATTTAGCTTAAACCATATACTATATACTACAGCAGTCAACATTTGAAGTGTCAACATCAAAAAAGTTCATCAAAGTTGTCCTAAGACAAGACTGGGTATTGTTCAAAATTCATGTATAACTTTGATGAAAGGTTTTGATCCACTGTAAATGTTGACTACTTCTTTTTGACTGGAAGCATTGGTGACCAAATTGAAGTCTCATGGCTAACCACTAGAGGGTGGACTAACACAGGATACTGTCACAGCGTCCTCAATGTCAGATTTTGGGTAGTTTAGGCCCAAGGCTAGTGTTATTCCATAGATATTTTCATGCGAATGATGACTCCATTCATAAAATTATTTTTTAATTACCCAATATCCTGAATGAAGTATCGCTATCGTTTTTTGATGTCATTCACCATTAATTTTAATAACTACATAATGACTGTCATTACTTCCAGTAGTAGGCCTATATTACAATTATTGTTTTGTTAATTTTTGTATTCATATTTTATATTTTTTAGAAGCCGTGAAATATTTAAGTTAACTGAAGTTACAAGCACTTAAGTATTTAAGTTAAGTTAACTTAAGTGAACTGCATATCACAAGTTGTGAGTTAGTATAAACAAGTTTTCTGTGTATCTAGTAGAGACATTCCTTATGTTTTTGATTGTATATAAATATTCACAATTTTTGTGAATCAAAACAAAACGGACAAACAAGGCCATATCATGATCTGACCTTTATCTTTTAATCTGAATAAGTGACCTTGGTGTTTTCATTGCTCCTGGTTTTAAGGAGACTACACTGCCTGTGTCACGGAAATTAATTTGGCAGACACAGAGTGTTCAGATGGAGCAGAGAGAAGAGAATGAATCATGTCTGTCTATGTAGTGCCTATTATGAGTTGATCTGCACAACAGTGGCTGTTAAGAACATCAGAGGGGCATGGTTACCAATAGGCTCTTAGTTATCAGTGCACCTGGCCCAGGGTATAATTGGCAGGATTGGCTTGTCTGCACACTGTGGCTCATGTGTATTTGCTACATTTAAGACCTTACCCAGCCCATCTGAGCCCAGTCCCACCTTAATGTCTCACATCAGCTGCATTAGCATAGTGAAGAGCCGTTAGCATTGTGACATGGTAAACAGAGCAAAGCTCTCCCCGCTTTAGACGGTGCCCTGAATGCACCAGCGGTGCCCTGGTATGAATTCAGCGCATTGTCTTTCCAAGAAATATGGTGCACTGTCAAGTTCCATTTACAAGGCGGCATTGTAAGTCTTAAAGAGACGGCTCATTGAAAAATGTTTATTTTGAGTTTATTTATATTTCACATCCCTTGAAAAAAAAGTGGCAACTTCCCCAAAAAGAAAAGGAAATTTTCCATATAGCCTTGTATGAGAGTAAATAAATATCAGTCAAGATCATTTTAAAAGATTAAGAGATGCTCTTAAACCTATATAGATTTATCTGAAAAGCCACTGAAAAGGATTGACAGATATGGATAACTCAGTGTGAACAGGTTGTAATACTTGAAATTCCTTGTATTATTCCAAGAGAGTAAACAAATGTTTGTTTGTTCTTGAAAAATATCAGTCAGATAAATTTTTTACCCCAGGTAAGGATTAATGGAATGTATTTAAATATGATTATTAAACCATCCTGGGCACAAATAATGATATGAAATATATTTTTGTTGTTGTTGCACAGAACATTGATATCGATTTTTAAAATTACGTTAGAATGATAGACTTGGAAATTCTTTAACATGTGAATGTCTAAATTCTTTCAAGAAATCAGTTCTTCGTGGCAGATTATCATACAACAAGGCTTTTGCAGTACAACGTAACACATGAAGGGCAATCATAATACTTCGGCCACTTGGTTAAAGGTTTGCTTTTTTTGTCATTTGCCTACTATGAGAGAGAGCACAAAACCTCATGCCTTCCGTTCGTTATGTAGCTAAGCGCCTGCTCGTAAATTTGATACACAGCCTTTACTTTTGCCCTTTTTTTCTGGCCCCGTTTCCTTCAAAGGGAATAAAAAGCCCCTCAGCTCCCATCAGTTTTCGACATCATTATCAGGGAGCGTCTGTTGGGCTTTTAAAAAGCCACTATTTACTCTTTCACAAACCCCTAACTCCCGATAATTAGCCGTGTTATTAAATGTACACAATCTCATAATGCACCAACTTCCTACCGGCATGTGTGGGAGTGATGATGAGCTCCAGCAGAGACCCCTTTGATAAAGACAGAAGTAGCAGTGCAATCTTCTGCCATTGCACTCAGCCCCAATCCCTCGTCATCCCCCAGACCCTCACTTCAAAGCCAGAAACATAATGTACAATCTCTTAATAGCTCTAGACCAAGGCTCCGCGGCTCTCTGCCACTGTATACCCTACCTCAGTGTAAACACCTAATCAAGATTGCCTGGGCGGTCACAATAGCAACCAAATGCAATTCAAGAATTGCGTCCCTTTGAAGTCTTCATCGCAAAAGCTGTGTTTCCCAGTCTTGAGGAAAATGGCAAGCTCCAATCGCCTGACTTTGTTGTGCCACGTCTCGCCCCAAGAGGCAATTACGGGCCCCAATTTAACAGAATAGATATTACACAGCTTATGAAGCTCAAAATGCAATTTTGTTTGATCATTTCCTCAATTTGATTGAGATTATTAAAATGGCAGACAAAAGGCAGTGGTCGTGGATGGGGCAGAGGTTGTGGCCTGCTGCGGCTAAGAGGACATGAAGGGCAGGTCTGTGATGTCTGCTACTCACACACCTGTTACAGCACAGCTCAATCTCTCTACTCGAAATGATACTTGCCCGATACAGGAAAATGAGCTGGATGCGCAGCCTCCTATTAACCGTGCAGCATGACAAACAACGGATATTGCAATACATTTTTGCTCCAATAGATATTTTCATTTATAATGAGGATCGCTGCTATGAACATTTGCGCATTGCCTGCTCGTTGTTTTGCAATGCTGTTTTTTGGTGCGATTTCCAAACTTTCGAATTTCCAACTCTGATTCTTTATTTCACACAGTGCAATTGCTGTATAAAAATATGAACATCCATCCATCCATCCACCCATCCACCCATCCACCCATCCATCCATCCACCCATCCATCCATCCATCCATCCACCCATCCACCCACCCACCCACCCACCCACCCATCCATCCATCCATCCATCCATCCATCCATCCATCCATCCATCCATCCATCCATCCATCCATCCATCCATCCATCCATCCATCCATCCATCCATCCATCCATCCATCCATCCATCCATCCATCCATCCATCCATCCATCCATCCATCCATCCATCCATCCATCCATCCATCCATCCATCTTTTTGGAACCACTAATTGAAGACCACTGGTGCTGGTGGTTCACAAATCAGTTCCTTGCGCACATGGCCTTTCGTTAAATACATAGACCAGCATGGCTGCCTGTTTATTGATGGATATGTTACAACTCAATCCACTCACTGCTGCATGTGTCTCTTTGACCTTCCTCTATTCACGCTTTCAGAATTAGCCGCATGCATTCAGGGACGCCGCAAGCTGTCAATACCATTGATCTGTGAGAATTGTCCTCAGCAGCCAAAGTGACTGGAAGTTTACTAAATGATTTTCATTACAGCATTAGCTGTAGATATTCCGCCTCTGAACGGGTACATTAAGAAAAATTGAGAGAGTGCACTGATGTAACGTGGATGTATCTAGACACTTATCTCCGAGAGAATCATTTTAAAGAGAATCAATAGAACACTCTTCTTGACACATACGGGTCGGCTCAGAGGAGCTGTGGATAGTAATTAGGAATAAAAAGTTGATCATAAAAAGCCAATTGAATTGTTAAGTTTGCCAGACACTCAGGGTCGAATAATTTTATAGACAAACCTGACTGGCTGTCAGCGCCGTTTTTGAGTAGGTGGATGATAAATTACAGCTGTCAGCACACGTTTACACCAAAAGCGGCATGTAATTTATCGCCCAGCCATTTCTTCTCATTCTCACGAATGTCTTTGTTTCGCTCTCACGGTGCACAGTTCACCCCTGTTGTTTGCAGTCAATACTTGAATAAAAATGTGAGGCGAAATCATAGCATTTCATCTACATGGCAACAGGTGAATTGTTAAAAGGAGGCTTATCAAGCAGTCACTCCCCTGACCCTTCTTTCTTTTCTTCCCACAGCCCAGGAAAACCTCTTACGAGACTATCAGCACTCGTAGCCCGGAGAGTCAAGACAATGTCCGGGATCCCGAGCTGATGTGGCTCCAAAAAACACAAAAACTAAAGGTAGAGCTCACTTTATTGATTCCATCCATCTCTATCTGTGCAGACGTAGGTGGGGCTGCTTGGCACAACACATTGGCCTAATGCATAACAGTCTGCGAGGGCTTCCTCTCAAGATGAAAATGTCTGCACAGTGGGCACACTGTCACCCGGGATTTCATTTCTGCTGTGATGGACGCAATTTCTGATAGAGTTGTTCAGGCACAATGGAGCCTCTGAAATGTCTTGAAAAGGAGCCTGTGCCGAGGAAAGAGGGGGAATGGAGAAGCATCATTATTTTGAGCACTTGAACGGTCACCTTAATGCCGGCAAGCAGAGGAGTGTAAATATTTTCCCATTAAGAATGGTGCAAGCTGGTGTTGGCTAAATCAGAGGCATTGCATGCTGAGGCACAGCTCCAGACCTCACAAGAATAATGTCCGTCGGTCCCCCATGCATGCCAGGCTCGCCACAAAGAAACATTATATAAATGCTCCTGTCTTTTCTTTCCTCTCGTTCATGACAATAGCTGTGAAGCCACTGTTATGTAAGGACATATCTCTGCTCAATATGATGAATTCTTTTAGCCCTTGCCCTGAAATAGTTCGAATTAGAGTGCGTGGGACACTATTGGCAAAACCTTTGTCATGCTTGCATTTGTAATTTAATTTTTAAGGGGCATTATTTTGTGCAAATGGTTTTTGCCTAAAGAGCCCTCATCATATTTGGGGAAAGTATTTCATTTATGCTATTTTCATTCTTTTTGTGCCTTCAGACTTAGCTTTAGCTTAGCTTTAGCCATTTGCAGTGCTTTGGTCAGATTATTGACTTGCTTAGTTGGGGTTTAAAATTCACTGCACTGACACTATCAGATGAGAACAAAGTTCGAAAGGAATTGAGCTAGATGATGGCACTATTGTCTTCTGTAGAGCTGTTTTATAGCTGAATCAAATTTGTTTTGTAACTGATGGATTTTGCAGCATCGATACTGTTATTGAACTGAACTGAATCAACACCGAATTGACTTGGGATGAATAACGACACTTGTTCTCTGTAAAGCTGCTTATAGCTGAATTGAACTTGAACATCATAATTGATTAACTTTTCACAGTAAATGAACTGAACCAACACTTAACTGACTCGAGCAGGAATAATGACTCTATTGTCCTTTTTGTCCTTTCTGCTTTACTGCGGAATTTGAATTTGTCTCATATTTGATAAAGGTTGCATCAGTGATTCTGTAATTTTCCTGTTTATGACTGTGAAGGTGCTCTGAAACAATCTGTATTGTAAGTAAAGGTTACTTGACTTGACTTGAGATTTTAAATCAATCTTATTTTTTCCCCTAACTATAGCAGAGCCATAAAGAGAGGAAGGAACCGAAGAGGAGGGAGCGAACCAGCAACCACCAAGATCAGCTCAAGCCACCGGTTCCTGAATCCAAACCCAGAGCACACCTTAAACCCCTTACAGAGAGACACGTCATCAGCGTTGATCACCTATCGCAGGACTCTGAGGAAACTCCAGTGGCCTACCCCCATGATCCACCACAACACCAGTCTGGACTTCAATCTCACAGTCATGCTCCACCAACCGTCAACCTTAACATAAACCTCCACACACATGCCAATCCAGCACAGCCACTGAATCTTTCCCAGAAAGAGACCATTTTAACGCTTGTTTCTCAAGCACTGCAATGGGACAGGCCTGATCTGTTTAATCCACCCTTTTTACAACAAGGTTATCACTCTGTGCTTCCCAATTCAGAAGGGCAGATGGGATTAGCTCCAAACGCTGTTGTATCTTCCCCAGCCCCCCTCTCTGGAGTGGTATACGCTGTGGACAGAAGTGTTCCCCAGAGGCATGCTGGGAAACCTCTTACCAATGCATTTGAAAATTCATCATTCAAGAATCACAACAGACTCAGGCAAGTCCACAAACATACTTTATGCAAGTATCCCAACACGATATTAAGTATGCATATTCATAGTATATTAGCCTATACACTAGCCTATATTGTTGTTAAGGCTTAGGTGTGTCATTTTTAGTCCAGCTTAATGTGGATGTTTGATGGTCATATTTTGTCCTACCTGTTAATTTATTAAAAAATGGATTAAACATGTGCAACCCCTCCACCCGGGTCCCTCGCCCCGCTCTGACCCGACCCGGGTCTCCGGCGTGAGAGTCGGGCACTCTAACAAGGAGGCTTAAGACTGCAGCCTCTAGCTAGAGCGCCTATTGAGATCAGAGGAGTGAGGTTTACTCGCACAGCGACTACTAGCTGGCCTCCGTTACACTCACCCCCCTAAACCTCACTCCAATCCGGGTCATGGCACCAATGTAACCCCTCCACCCGGGTCCTACTCGCCCCGCTCTGTGCGGGCCTCGAACCCGGGTCTCCGGCGTGAGAGTCAAGCACTCTAACTAGGAGGCTTAAGACTGCAGCCTCTAGCTAGAGCGCCTATTGAGATCAGAGGAGTGAGGTTTACTCGCACAGCGACTACTAGCTGGCCTCCGTTACACTCACCCCCCTAAAACTCACTCCCATCCGGGTCACGGCACCAATGTTACACCTCCACCTGAGTCTTACTCGCCCCGCTCTGTGCGGACCTCGAACTCGGTTCTCCGGCGTGAGAGTCGGGCACTAAGGAGGCTAAAGACTGCAGCCTCTAGCGTCTGTCGCTAGAGCGCCTATTAAGATCAGAGGAGTGAGGTTTACTCGCAAAGCGACTAGTAGCTGGCCTCCGTTACACATGCAATTCATACATATAATGACTTCAGTACACCTATTCTTTAATAAGAATGTTTTTAAAAATATTTTTTTGGGCCAGCATTAAGTAAAAAATGCCAGGGTGATACAACTGTTGTGAAAAATTTCTTCTTTTTTTTAACAAAATGGCTTCACACCAACAAAGCCTTGTTATGCAACCAACATGCAGAAAAAATAACATAAAACAGGAAATGATATAATTGAGAGGACCCCTGCAGACACTCATGAGTGTGGTCTCTTAAAACGTCATATAAAATGACCTTTTTATGACAAGGCAACGTTTGTTCAGATAGTAAATTTTCTATCCAAAATCTTAATGATATTTATGTATTTATTTATTTAAAAAAGGACTTTTACCTTGAACAATATATATTTTTTGTCATTTTATTTATCATTTGAAATTTATTAATACCATTTGGTGCCACTAATGCCACAGAAATTACACACTGCAGCTTTAAATACATTGATTTTATTGGTGTTAACTTTTAATAATGAAAAGCCTTGGCATTCATGATGTGCTCCATGTTTCTGTAGGATACCAATACTAAAATTGCCCACATCTCCTCAAGTGGAGGCCAGCCACTATCCACCTGAGCTTTTGCCCAATGATGAGGAGAGCGTGGGACCCTTTGTGCCCCCAACGCAGATATCTGCTCCTTACACGGTGCTGCCCCCTATAGGACGAGCTAACGGCAGCGACACAGAACTCGGCTCGGATAGATCAGAGCAGCAGATGAATCCAATCCACAGAAGCAGCTCAGAAGGTTACCTTTCACAAATGGAAAAACTCAGACAGCTGAAGGCTAAAACAAATTATAAGGTGTGTATATGTGTTTAGTTTAAGAATCAGTGTGCTTTGCGTTCATGCATCATGTATCTAGTCCAATCCTGCTCCTGGAGGGCCACTGTCCTCAAGGCAAGATGGATCTAAACTCTGCAGGACAGTGGCCCTCTAGGACTCAGTTTGGACACCCCTTACACGCATCTTACAGTCTGACACTACTTAGCTAAAAACCGGGTTTCAAATAAATTTGAAATATTTAAAAATGTTCAAATATAAAATTCCATTTATAATATATTGATATATTGTTTCACAGTGTAAATAAATTAAATGATACACAGCAAAGGAATCATCATTTAAAAAAAAAACTGATTTAAACCCACATGGCACAATTTTTGTAATAATTAGCAATATAGCAAAACAAATTGCTCAATGACTACAACGTCCTGTTTATACTTAGTAACCATCTTTAAGTTGCCATGACAGTATCTCAATGGGGCCTGGTGCAGATGTAACGATTATTGTGTGGGCCAATTCAGACAGCAGGTTAATTGTATAAGTAATTGAAGACACTCTTAATTGCAATGAGATGATGATATAAGGCACGGTCACAAAGACGACATTGAAAAGCGTTAGAGGATAAGGTGATTAAGCAGCACCCCCGTCTGTGCGGACCAGGGCTGGTAAGATGGTGATTTGCATTTAATGATAGCCTCTTTGTCCTCTAGCACCTTGAGCTCTGCAGGAAAGTCTCTCTTAGGAGCAGACGTACTCAACAGCAACGTGCGACGGCCACCATTTACACAGATAGAATATTTAAGTTTACTCAACAGTTGTATCCATTCACTTGAAGGAGTGTTAAAGGAATAGTTCACATAAAAATACAAATTCTGTCATCATTTATTTGTCCATACAATGAAAGTCAATGGGGTCCAAAATTGTTTTGGACCCCATTGACTTTCATTGTATGGACAAAAAGAACTTTTACTAAATGGATTAAAAAACACTGAGATGTTTTTTCAAAATATATTCTTTTGTGTTTTACAGTAAAAAGATAGTTTTACAGGTTTGAAGTAAATAACACATCATTTTATAACAGTAAAGTGTTCAGTGCTGCATGAAGACGTCACAATTTAAGGGTCATTATGTCATGGAACACATCCACTTGATGCTGTGTCCGGATTATACGGTTCTTACACCATAAAACAGATTGCTTTCCTGAGAGAAGCTTGATCTCCTCACCTTGATGTGCCCGCCATCATGTCTCATAGGATTATGGGATAAATTTGTAAAACAGCTAGTGTGGCAGCCCAAGGGGAAGCAGATCAGAGTGGAAAACAGCCATCCTGCAGTGTCCATGACCAATGGCTGAGCCTTGAGAACCTGAAGGAGCCTGACCTGATTAGCGCTTTTGTTTGTGGATTGTTGCATGAGTGCACCTTAAGATCAAGACAGTTTCTCCTACTTTTTCTCACAATATCTTTGCTGTTTAGAACAGTTATGCGGATAATGTATAAATATTTATGCATTACAAAATGTCTTCTCAGGCTTATACGCTAAAGGACTACAAAGACATGAAACAGGAGGTGAAGCTTGGAGGTCTTGGACCAACAAACACAATACCAGAAGCTGTGGTAAATACTCACTTCAGATTGTATAAAGACTTAAGCATCTGACGATATTCATAAATAATGTTGTTAAATCTGAATCATTTGTGTGTGGAGTTCTATGAGAGAGACTCAATGGATAATTGGTGCTCTCTTTGTTGAATATTGATTTAGCTAATCCCTAATTGCTACGTCCAATTGTCAAGTATGGCCGTGTCTCAATAACCACCTCTATTAATTTCCTCATGAATTTAAAAGACTTGTGTTTCTGAACACAATGGAAATGGACCAACTAATCTAATGAGCATAGGCCTCAAAAAGCAAGAAGAGCTCGGCTGATGTAAAATGTTTATGTTTTTTTACCGCTCACAGCCTGGGAGAGGTGTTAACACTGTTTCTGGAGGGATGATGAGTTTTATTTGCAGCTGTTGAGTAGCTTCATGGATGGATGTACAAAGAAACAGAGGGGCCTTAGGGGAGAAATGGCTTAGGTAATTAAAGCTCCCTTTTGTAATCTTTTCTGCTGCTCTTTCTTTCACTGCTGTCAGGCAGAGAAAATTAGACGACAGAAGCTGTATTCAAATGTGATCCGCGAACAGAACAAGAAGATAAGTAGGATTCCATCTCTGTCAGCCAAGGACCCAGTGGGCAGTGACAACAAGGACACCGTTCCCAGGATGAAGGTATAGGAGAATCTCATTATGAAAACATGAGCTTTACTTAAAGAGATGGTTCACCCAAAAATTATAATTCTCTCATTAATTGCTCACCCTCATGTCGTTCCAAACCCGTAAGACGTTCGTTCATCTTCGGAACACTATTGAACATGTTTTTGATGAAATCTGAGAGCTTTCTGTCCCTCCGTTTGCGGCTACTCAACTGACAATTTGACGCCTTAAAACAGTTTATAAAGAGATCGTAAAACTAATCCATATGAATTGAGCTCTTTAGTCCAAATTTTGTAAAGAGACACGATCGCTTTATATGAAGGACAGATTTAATTTAGGCTTGTATTCACATATAAACATTGATCAGCGAACATAAACAGAAGCTCAACTGAACCTGCTTGACACGCGCACCTTTGCTTCTGAAAAACCCGGAAATGTGAAAAGGGTCAATTGGTTCTTGCGGAAGCTCAAATGTTCTGCGTTACACACAATTAACCTATTTGATTTTTCGTTTACCACAACTGATGTGTGAGTTGATGTATATGTGAATAAAAGCCTAAATTAAATCTGTTCATTATATAAAGCAATCTAGTCTCTTCAGAAATTTTGGACTAAACCGTTCAGTTTATATGGATTATTTTTACGATGTCTTTATGAACTTTTTGAAGCGTCAAAGTGGTAGTTGCGTAGCTTTCAACGGAGGGACAGAAAGCTCTCAGATTTAATCAAAAATGTCTTAATTTGTGTTCCGAAGATGAATGAAAGTCTTACGGGTTTGGAACGACATGAGGGTGAAATGACAGATTTTTTTGGGGGGTGAACTATCCCTTTAATTCGTAAATCATATAACTTGCATCCAGAGTGGTTTACGTGTGTTTAAATGTCATAATTTATTTCTTTATTGTTTATTATTAATAGAATGTTTAAATTGTGTTGTGGCTATAACCTTCATGTGGATTTTATATATATATATATATATATATATATATATATATATATAAATTCAATCTCAAATCATTTTTGCAATTTCATTTTGACCAGGCTTTAGAATATGCCAAAACTATTGCAAAGCCCAAACCCCCTCCAAAGGTAAAGGACAGCAACGGAAAGCAGCCCCAGAATCCGCAGGAAACGGACTCAATCCATCTGGCCACTCTGGAGATGTTGAGACGGCACGAGGATGAGAAACGTGCCGTGGCTCGCTTCAGAACCATTCATGCCATTTAATCTAAAGCCTTTATTCACTAAGATGCAACAGGCATGAGTTCTGTTAACTGCACTTCTATAGAATCCTTATTTTTCCTTGCTTTAACTTTGTGTGTACTGTATATATACCTAATACTTCTTGTAATCCTGCTCATTTGCAAAGCACTGAAAGTGGAACAGGTGTGTAGCACATAATCCACTGCTGACTAATTCCAAAAACAATTTTTCTATATATAAAGAAATCTGGAATGAAATGCTGTGGGGTTTTGTTTCTTGGCTTTGCATTATCCTGCTATTTTCCCCTTGTTTCAATAGGTCTGTGCACAAGAGCACCAATCTCTTCAAGCACACCTGGATGCACCATTAACCCAGTGTAACGTGCCGTTTTCTGACAGTTCCCGGCTATTAGTCTGATTATATCCACTTTCGCCTGCCCTTTTCTTTCACCGAGAGAAAAAAATAGGTCAAATAAGGATGACACTTTGAAGCCTCCCTTATTAGAGCCCACAAACTTGTTTTCTGTATTTTAAAGTGATAATTTTCCCCCTAAAACAAGCTCAAGCACCTATTTCTTTAATGGAAGCTTTAGATCGTTATCAAAGAGCTATTTACTCCTATGTAATATTTTAATTAGATTATAGCCTCTATTTAACCCATCATGTCTGCTTTGATACTCTGCGTTTTCAGTGTTAAGCCTCAGAGGCGAGGCTAATAAATGCTGGACCTTTTGAATTAATGAGAAATGTTGCCTTTCCAGACCGACTCTCTTTGCATCTTTTTTTCCTCTCTCTCTTTCTGTGTTTCCTGCCATTGAAATCAGTTAATTGAAGGGGTCTCTCTCAACCGCACATGAAGGAGGTTGAATTAGCATCCCTTTTTACGGATTGGGAGACTGAGGCAGGCTTTGATCTGTGGACAGTGCTGAAGGAGGCGGCAGGCCCCTGAAAATGAGCTGATGGCTCTGCTATTAGAGCAACATGCAGATGCGTCCATGTGTTGCAAAACGCTTAATCTTTTAATTGATCACCTTCCGCACGGCCTATTCTCTTGCAATGCTTTATTTTCCCCGGCTAAATCAGAATCACGTTTTGAAAACGACATGAATTGCTTTTCAAAGGATGGAAGTGTGCCACATACCCTGTTTTGAGTTTTTTTTTTTTGTTGCCGTAAACGCTACAAATAAACGTGAGCAACCCCTTGCTACACGTGTTAACATTGTAGATATTTTATTAAAAAAATTTAGCTTTAGATTTATTTTCTAATAGAAATTCATGTTTGGTTATTTAAGGACACCTGTTGAGTCTTAAAGTAGGCTTTAAGACGATTAGCCTATAAAGATTAAAAAAATAATAATAATCAAAACTGAAGAGCGTTTGTGTGGGTATGGCCTCCCTAATCAAGACCTATCCCAACTCAAAAAGGTTAAAAAGATATCATATATTTTTACACATCGTCTAAGTTCGCGCACATATAGTTCGTGTCAACAGTGTTTCGCGAACAGAAATCGGGTTTGAGTGAGTAGGTAACCATAGCAACACCTGCGATCGCTGTCTGCAAAGGACGGTACCTCAGAAAGTACCCTACTGTATTTTTGTATCACTGTTATTACCCATCTTATTTTGGAACGCGGAAGTAAGCTATTTTTTCTTTTCTTCAAATAGGGCCTACGTGCGAAACTTCCGATTCACGCCCATTGGTAAATAACTAAGAACAAAGTGCCGTAAACGGTAAACTTATATTTGTGCTGTGTGTTTCATGATAATGAAATTAAAATAATATGATAACAATTTAAAGTTTGCATTGCAATATAAAGCAGTATAACGGGCTGTTTTTGTACAGTAAACATAACTGAAAGCAAATGACACCGGAAGCCAGACACATTCAAGTTACAAATGACCGCGCGAAAAACAAGGTGGATAGATTCACACACACACACACACACACACACACACACACACACACACACATCTTTAGTATTGTAAAAACGTCGACGGTTAGATAACTGCGCTACGAGCTCTGAAATATGAAAATTACGAACAGAAATTCTTCTTAAAAGAATAATTGTAATTAAATGCAGGCCAAGTCTTTTTTTTTAAATCGCGAAAATTTAAAGCGGCCATAACATAACACCAAGCTCAGTGAAGTCAGTAGAGGCATTGTAAAACTGAATTTAACATGTCATAGGTGAAGGAATAGTCAATAATGTATACGATGTGAGTTTACAAAGGACAAATTGGTGAATCGATTGTCCAAGAACAATTCCAATGATCAAAGATCAATTCCAAACCCACAATACAAAAATATCATATACATTCAGGCTCAGATCTCTGCTGCACGGTCGAGAACAGGGATTTATTCCGTTAAAAACGAACCACTGAGAACAATAGGCTGCTTAAAGTGAGTCAGTCCCATTATTTATGTATTAAGTTTGTATAAATAATAAAGAAAAGCTTATTAAATCAATAATAGATGAGAAACAAAAATCTGAGATAGGCTAAATAGGCCATTTTTGCAATTTTGTAGCTATGATGCAAGCAGTTGTTTATTGACAAATCGATTGATTTTATTCCATGCGCTTTCTTATTGTTTTTATTCGGCCAAAACTCTTATTTGGTTAATGTTATTATTACTGTTGTTATGTGATAATTAGTACCATTCGTTATTGGTCCCTTAATTCGTTTCTCTTCACTTAAACATAAAAGTTCCAAAATGGGGTTTTCTCAGCCATTGAAGAACCATTTTTGGTTGCCCAAAGAACCTTTCAGTGAATGGTTCTTAAAAGAACGAAAAATAAATTTAAAAAAATCTCATTGTCAAGAACATTTTAATAACCTAAATAACTTTTTCACCCCACTTTAAAGAACCTTTTGTGCGATGGAAAGATTCCATGGATGTGAAAGTTTCTTCATGGAACCATCGATGACAATAAATAACCTTTATATTTTAAGAGTGTTATAATGCTCGAAATTGTGATTACGCGCAGCTTTTATGAATTGAATGAAATATTAAATTCATAAGCTTTCAAAGCACAAAGAAAGAAGACGCTACTCGTTTAAGGATTGTCTTAGATAATTCACTCAATATACATTGTTTATATACATTATTAGTTTTAACAAATGACAAGTCACAGTTTTAGAGTTCATAAATATGTCAGTCCACATGCCAAACAAAACAACCAATATCATCCCGCGAAAGTGCTGAAAATGTAAAATGTTACACTTCAATTGGAATGAAAATTAATTGTTACATTTCTTGAATGATTATTTAGCAAGTAAATATCATAAATCTATTTACAGATTGTCAGTACATTACGTACCATTAATTCCACATTTACAAAAATTATCAGAGTCGTCAGTCACACTGTAAAAAAAATCTGTAGAAATTACAGTATTACTGGCAGCTGTTTGCCAGTAACTTACTGTAGTTTTAAATTGATGTTAATTACTGGCAACAGTTTGTTCAAAGTTAAATGAACATTAAACATTAACAAGTCTTTATCTTTACAGAATAAAACTAAAATAACAGCCTCATGCAAAGCATTCTGGGAACCAAAATCTGAAGGAAAAAAACAGAAAACGGTTGATGAAGATTTCTGGTTCCCAGAATGCTTTGCATTAGATTGTTATTTTATAATTTTATTCTGTAAAGACAAAGACTTGTTAATGTTTAATGTTCATTTAACTTTGAACAAACTGTTGCCAGTAAATATACATCAATTTAAATCTACAGTAAGTTACTGGCAACCAGCTGCAAAACTACAGCAATTTTTTTTACAGTGCACATAGCCATGACCATTGTGATAAATTATAATAATAATAATAATAATGCTGAATGACCACGCATTATTTTTATGTCCTTCAGCTGTCCAAAAATTTTCTTAAGCGCTTGAACAGTATAGACTGATGTAAAAAAAAAAAAAGAAAGAAAAGAAACTATATATAATTTCCTATCTAAAATTTTTTAAATTAATATGTATTTTATTTATTTTTTTGTTCATGAGGGTGACAATACTAAAGTAAATGTTCAGGAGAGCAAATGTCATCTTCAATATCGACATCATCTTCATTGTCGTCCAGCGTGTATCTGTCCGGACTCATGCCGTTTTTACCGTCTGTACTTTTCTCGTGCATTTCGCTCTCGCTCGTGTTCTCCAGCGATCTGTCTACATCATTTGGGGTTTTCTGGTCGTCTTGTGTTTTCCTCAGCTGTTTTTTATGCTTCATCCTCCGGTTCTGAAACCACGTCTTTACCTGCATAAGGCAAACGATGTATATGCCTTAATAAACTCCTGATTCGTTTAAATTGTATGTGAACACATATAAGATCTTGAAAATTATGTCTGGATTCTTAAACAATATTTAACGTCATTACCTGTGTTTCCGATAGACTGAGCGCCGTAGCCAGTTCCACGCGCTCGGGTGTGGACAGATATCTCTGGATCTCGAACCTTTTCTCGAGTCCTGATAACTGTGAGTCTGAGAACACTGTTCTGGCCTTTCTGCGTCTACAGTGCTTCCCTGGTAATTCCGGATGATGCTGAAATAACGCAGGCATCTGCATTCCTTTTGCAAGGGAAACATATTGATAATCATTAATTAATTCTTCGATATCTTGCAGCCTTACAGAAAACTTTTCATGTTTTTATTTCAACCGTTTTTAAGGACCCAAGTGAATTAAAATGAGTTTAAAGTAGAAAAAAGTGTAAAAAATAAAACACAATATAAGTTAGAAAAAATAAGACGTTTTAATAGAAATTAAATTATTTTTTAATCGATAGGTGATTTTTAATAAATAAAATCATACAGTAGGCCTACCAATTAAAGATAGTATATAGTTTATTATTGTTATAGTTATTAATATTATTTTATATTTAGGCCTACTCAGAGAAATAACATGGTTCTTTAATCTATGAATATCACGACTATCACCTTTCACTGTAAAAATACGTAACTGTTACTAAGGATTAATTCTTTCGAATTCTAACTCTTAAAAATATTGTCGTTGGTGCAATCTAGATTTATTGAACCATATTAAATTATAATTTTTACTTTAAATGTTTCAACAAGAATCACATTTAGGTTAATTTGCTGCATAGGCCTATTTTTCCAACTAAACAATTAGGGTTCAGTTTATGGAATGCTTTTTAAAATATTAACTGGCACGTAGGCATGCATTTGAATGATTTTTAGATGTTTATGTTATAGCGGTGATATCTTGACAAAAAAATACACCAATTTGTGAGCACCAATACATGCATTAAATGCACAAAAATATGAAGGGTCTTAATAATATGCATTATTTCTTAATGTAAATCTTTGAGTTTAAATTTAGCGTAGGCTACTTACCAGACGCGAAAAAGTACGGATGGTGTTCAGGTTTGTGTAGTGGATGATGCGGATGAGGAGCCAGGATCGGTGTAGGCATAAGGGGATATCCATACTCTAAAAGAGGCATCCGGGAGGCAAGAGAGTTTGAAAAGGGCGAGGGAAACACCTCTCGCAAAGGTTTAGGCTTATGTAGTAAAATATCTTCAATGAAGAACGACGTTGACCTTTGAGTCGGCATCTGGGGGAGCGGAGATGTGTAGTTCAGATTCATTTCAAAACTTTTTGTAGAAAACACGGGCAATTCCGTGAGGCTTTTTAGATGCCTGTGTCGCAAACAAAATCACTCAGTTGGTCCCAGTCTTCAGGACCTTAAAAGCGGAAACGTAGTCTTCGTTGGCAACCTGTGCACGCTGGTACAGGTACATTACTATTTATTTGGATCGAGACTGACAGCAGCAAATCAGGAAGTAGATTAGCACTCAGCCAATAGCGCGAGGGCTGGGCGGAGAATGGAACGAGTTCTTTGTGGATTAATTATGCAGGCGGCGGGAGGAACGGCATGGACAGGGTCGCTCGATCCCCGTGGTGCTGAAAAAGCCTCGCTACAAGAGCCCTGTTCCGCAACAGTCACTCAGACATAAGCCTGCACTTTCACTGTACACTGGCTTAAAAGGCGCGTGGACCTGTCAAGAACCTTAACAAAGGACTAAGACTGGCTGATAGCGTTTAAAGAATTCAGAATAATGCACCGCATGCACCTGTTACAATCCATTTGAAGCTCCTGTTACGACAGTTACAATTTAAATGGGCTCCGCGAGTTCTGATTTAACCCTGTTTGTTGGATTGTTATCTCATTTTTAAAATAACCCAACATGACAAATTATCGTGGTTATAATAATAATAAGCTTGTTATAGGCTATTTAAAACGGATTAGCCTACATCAGCTGCAACTTGTGTCAGTTAGGCTACGAATGTTATAGCGGTTCAAATATTCGAGAGTTCTGTATTGTTAATAAAATAACCGAATTAAAATAACCCCACATAAATAAACACTTATGTGTTAAGGACATACACATGTGACAATGTTTGACATTTTAAATGGTTTACAATGCCGCTTCTGTCAGTTACGACGGTTACCATTTACATTTTCCCTCTCGCTGCATGCTAATTCGGATTTTTGTGGGCTAGAAAAAGTTTTTATTTATTTATTAAAAAACCCATCAAAACAACTAATTAGAGGATGATAGTGGTATTTACAAATCATAAAGGTAACAACTCACCAGTTAATACTTTTGTGAAAAGGTAAAATGCTCTTTCTAGACGTAGGCTATCGTTAACAACGACTGCTGAATTATGTTTAACTGTGGTTCTAGTTTCTTGGCGTTTTCTTATTTCATTTATTGGTGAGCATGTAGGCTATGCTGTGTGTGGTATAATTTTTTATCATTATTTCATGTTACGGTACAGGGGAACAGGGCTTCTATGAAATGGGATTTAATTGTAGATATTGAAATCTGCGAGGATACAAGTGTGCTTCAGTTCCGTCTCAACTGATGGAGCGGTAATTTGTTGATATCGTGTTGTCACCACATCTGCAATCACGGGGGCTAATGGTAAAAGTGTTTCATTATTGGCAGAAGTCTTGCAGCAATACTATTAGGTAATTAGGTTGGATGTTAGAGCGAAAGTAGTAATCCTCGACCGCAGGATTTCCATTTGATCTGATGGGTTAGAAGAACAAATTAATTACTAGATTCAATTGGTCACGAAAACACAGTATTCCTGCAAATGTGAAATACGACTTCATTAGTCTTCTACGAAAAGAGAAGATCCTCTAAATTACAATAGGAGAGGAGTTGCTCAGTTTGAATGAGTTTCTAGTCATTTAATGAGCATATCTCCCACGAACGCCTGTAATGATCTTACTGATTTATTAGTTTGTATTTGTAAAGTAGCCTATAAGTTGGCTAGTCTACAGCATGAGATTCCTATAAAATGTTTTTGTTTTAAACTAACCATTTTGTGGGGTTTATGTTCAAAACAAGTAAAATGATCCCATAGGCCTATCTTATGCGGTCAATTTATCTTGTTTCAATGATGCTTAGGCATTTTATTTTTTACTGTTACTGAAAACAATATAAAATATCGATTAAGAAAATTATTTCGCGCAGTGTATATGCTTATACTCAAACGATGTAATGTGATTTTGGAGTATGCCAACTGCAATCGAAACCTTTTATTAACGGGCACGTGCGCTCCACACGGCTAACGAATCACGGGAAACAAGTTGCTTTTATGGCAAAATGCGAAAGTAAATGTACTAATGGTGATGGAATCGCCTTTACTTGAGAAGTCGATAGAATCCGCACCCATGCAGAGGCAGTTAAGCAGCTTTTAATAGCCATTTAATCAAGTGAAATTGGGAGACAGCACGCCACTGCGTCACACCTAAGTGGTGCTTTTCTGTAAGAAGCTTGTGGCATTAGCTCGCGCACCTTATACTAAGAGCAGTTTACCCACTAGACTAACTTATTGTGTAATGCCAAGTCCTTATGTATGTTAAAATATAGTGTGTTACTTTGCACACAAGAAGTAGGCTACCATTACCTAACTCGAAAATGATCTGATCATTCTTCTAAGTTTATTTAAATAAAACCACGTATATTCTATATTCTGGACAGCAATGTTTTTTTTGTATTGAATTTCCTTTGAATGATTGCAGAACCACATTGTTTTATAGAAAGAAATAACAAAAGAAACACATGAAGAAAGGATTGAAGGAGAAATAAATAGAAAGATGTATGTTATTTTTATTTTTTTTATTTATTTGATGTTCAGATTCTCCACCAGTTGTTTTGTACAGTTTTTCATAATATAGACAAAAAGATTGTAAGTGTTCACACATTGATACTATCTATAATTCTTTATTTAAAAATTTCTTTGTTCTTTTTTTTTTCATGACCTAATGGGGTTTTGGTGCTATAGACTGGCTTCCAATATTGGTGATAATAAAGCCCAGTCTTCTAGTGAGGATTCGAGCTTCTGGGGCATTCATGCATCCGGTATGCACACATATAGAAAATACCTAAATAAAAACAAAAAACAACCACATTCATTCAAGTGAAAAAACAGTTTGTGTTGTTTAGTTCAGTATAAACTGATTCAAAAGCAATTTACCTCCCTTAATAAGATGTTTCAACAACAACAATTTAAAAAATAAAACCACAAATTAGTTGAGTGTGTATAAGTACACTATTTAAATCATATGTTTTTTTTTGTGTGTGTGTGAAAAATATAAACAAATGAAGTAGATCATTTAAAGGTGTGGTTTTTTTTTAGACTTTAACGACTATCATTACCTGAAAAGAAAGTGAGCACAACAGACACCCAGCCAATGATGTAAGACCAGGAGAACCTCCAGTTACCATAGCGTTTACCATAGTAATTTATTGTAACTCCTGTGTACACAGCCATGGCCAGAAACACAAAAAAGCCTTGTGGGGGGAAAAGGGGAGAAGCAGGATTAAATAAAAATAGGATGTGATTAAATAAATAAATACATTTAACAAAATGATTAAATATAAATATTTAATACTGTAGTATTTTTCATATTTTTTATTTAACACTACATCATAATTCCATGTTCCACAAATTGCAGGTTAATTTATTTAAAGGGATAGTTCACCCAAAAACGACAATTCTGTCATTAATTACTCACCCTCATGTTGTTCTAAACCTGAAGGACTTTAGTTCTTTTTGATGAAATCTGAGAGCTTTCAGTCCCTCCGTTGAAAGCTATGCAACTACCACTTTGATGCTTCAAGTTCATAACGAGATTGTAAAACGAATCCATATTAATCGAGTGGTTTAGTCAACATTTTCTGGAGAGACTCAATCGCTTTATATGATGAACAGATTTAATTTAGGCTTTTATTGACATAAACATTGATCAGCAAACATAAACAGAAGCTCAACTGTACCTGAATGTACCTTATTGGTTCTTGCTGAAGCTCAAACGTGCTGCGTAACACGAGAACAAACCTCATTGGTTCTTGCGGAATCTCAAATGTGATGCGTAACATGAGAATGAACCTCATTGGTTCTTGCTGAAACTCAAACGTGCTGCGTAACACAAGAATGACCCTCATTGGTTCCCGCGGAAGCTCAAACGTATAACACGAGAATGAACCTCATTGGTTCTCGCACTTCAAGAGAACATGCTTGAGCTTCCGTTCACCACAACTGATGTGAGAGTTGATGAATGTTTGTGTGAATAAAAGCGTATGATCATATAAAGCGATCGTGTCTCTTCAGAAATTTTGGACTAAACCGCTCAATTCATATGGATTTGTTTTACAATCTCTTCATCAACGTTTTGAAGCGTCAAAGTGGTAGTTGCGTAGCTGTCAATGGAGGAACAGAAAACTCTCAGATTTCATCAAAAAGATCTTCATTTGTGTTCCAAAGATGAACGAAGGTTTTGAAGGACATGACGGTGAGTAATTAATGACAGAATTTTCATTTTGGGGTGAACTATCCGTATAATTGCAAAACAATAACACAGTGTCCAGACAATAACTGACATGTTTATTTCTCTGATTACTTGCAACAACTAGTTACAAACACTTGATGACTTAAAAAGTTATCATATTTCAAGATTAAATAGGCAGAAGAAAATGCAACTTACATGAGATGAAGAACAGAATGCCTGCAGCAAAGCTTTTATCAAACCTGTCAAAGGAGGAGTAGTGGATGAAGGCCATGATACCGATGATGATGCCAAAGAAGCAGGCCAACAGAGACAAGATCATGAACGCTCGTGTAGCATCCCAGTATGCTGTGAAGTCAGACGGTCAAAGGCCATGTTATTACCACCAGCTTGTTTGCAATGCATGAATAACGAAGTAAAAGTGGAATTGAAGGTCCAGAGAACAACAACTTTAAAACACAAGTAAAATGTGCATTTGATGCAACTAAAGTAGGTTTGATCAATTTTAGTTGTTTTTGTTCTTCTGTTTGTTTATGACTCCATTGGTAAATCTCACCAATGCTGTCGGTGTGTGTGAAGCATTTTCCCGGCATGCAGTATCTCCACAGCCCCTGATGCATGTAGTTGTTTGAATGACGGTACTGCATCCAATAATCTGTTGCTGTGGAAACAATCAGGAGTATATTGCCCACTCCTGCACAAAACAGCCCTCCTCCCATGAAGCTGTACATTCTGCACCTACAGACAGACTAAAAACAAAAGCACACACACATTTATAAACAAACACACATGGGACGCATGCATTAATGCACACACACACACATGAATGTCAGGGTTGTGTTAGCATCAAGGGACTGGTGCAGACTCCTCTCAATAGCGCTGCACTTCACTCAGAAGCATGTGAGTGTCTGTAATTGCATTGTAATGAACACATTACTTCCTCTGAGTGCGCTGAGAGGTCAGTATCAGGAGGCTACTCACTCACACTCTCTCTTTCTTCTTTTCAGGTTAAGGCTAACAGTTTTCAGGTGAACTGGCTGGAAAAGATTTAGTTATTGTAAATAGGACAATGCTCACTGAGAAAAAGCAACATGTTGGTTTATCAAGTTTGTTCTTGAATATGCTTTATATTCCTTTTGCAAAATATTCTCTTGATGTGAAAATAATAATCACATAATATTTCATTAGCCTGCGATTTTTCCAGTATCGTATTGACAGATATAAAACGAGATAGAGGTTAAGTGAGGTACAAAAAAAGCACCATTCAGTAGAGGGTGCCACGTTGTAATTGGTTGGGGTTGGGGGGGAAGCATCTAATTGTATACTGATTGGTGACTCAAACTTTAAATGAAAATGACTTTTTTTATTTGTTTTCAAAGGGACACTGTGTAACTTTAACTATAAACAAAACTGCATGCGTCTTGCGAAAGAACATTGTAGCCGGAGTTCTTAGCTGTGTCCCAATTCAGGGCTGCATCCTTTGAAGGTTGAGTCCTTCGAAGGGTGCGGCCGACGCGGTCTTCAAAGGACGCACCGAGACTCATTTAAAGGGGAAAGTATAGCCGATTGCGTCACCGCGGCGCGACTGTTAGCAGAGTAGCAGACAAGGGGGTAATCCACCAGCCGGAAACTGAAGTCTCCCCGGGGGCCGCCATTGGCTAACAAGCCATCACCTGCTGTTAGCATCCCATTGACTCCCATTCATTTTTGCGTCACTTTGACAGCGAATAACTTTACATCTGAGGCGTTTAAAGACTCCATTTGTCCATTGTTTATTTCTAAAGAAACACGAGAATGTATAAAAGGCTCCATTACCTTGTATCTTCCGTTATGGCCCCGTAGAAGCCATTTTTGTAAAAATAGGCTAACGATTGCGTCATAACACGCGACTCTCTGTCGCACAGTAGATAAATTACCGTATAGACAGAAGTAGAAGCTCGCGCGCAATCGGGTGGACGTGGAGGCATAAAGTCAAGGGAGAAGCCCATAGAGTGTCATAAAGTTGCTCCTGCTGCTAGCTCATGGACAGCTAATACTCACGAACTCCGGCTCTGCAAGATTCGGAAGGGAATGATTCAGATTCCTCTTGGCGCCGCTACTAGAAGACGTACAAGTTGCTCACGTCACATCTACGTCGTCAAGCTCAGTTTGAGCCTGCGCAGTACGCTTGGCAATCAGGAAGTGAGTGCTTCTAATTGACTTCACTTTTCTACGTTGAAGTCTATGGGGTCGCTGTGTCCATTTCTTTTACTGTCTATGGTAGCAGAGAAGGCGGTCCCAATTCGAAGGCCCTTCGAAGGCTCCTTCAAAATGTGGCCTGCAAATGCGTCCTTCTTTTCCCGTGAATGCAGGATACATCAGGAGGTTCCTTCGCAGCCTTGCCTACCCAGAATTCACTGCGCGCCGGAGACGAAATGGCCAAATTACACTTTGGATTTAGGCAAAAGTAGGCCTATTGGATTTCAGTTTACCGGTAATCGAGTAATCTAATGTAGCCTATCTAATGATACAAAAGAAGGAAAAATTTATAATAAAGGTTAAAATGTTGTCTTGTTACTAGCATGTGATTTTATATAAGCTGGTTTATACTCTTTTAGACTTTACTATGTAGCCCACATAAATTAACAATTTATAAAATTTACAATACATTTTGTTAGTGTCATTTTCCAAATAACCAGTGGTGGAATGTAACGAAATACATTTACTCTGTATTTAAGTAGGAAGTTTAGATTGTTATTCAACTCGACTTCATCTCAAAGGGAACTATTTTTACTCATGGTTATTAGATTTTGATATTAGATATTGTTTAAATGAACAACAGTATAACAGAAACACTAAAAATATGTCTATAGGTCTAGTGCTGAGTTTAGCTCATAGGACAGTTTTGCATGTTAAAATAATTTATGATTTGATTTTTGAGTAGGCTATGTGAGATAATTTCATTTATTCTTCCCTCTTTCTGAGAACAGTGATTGGCAGCCCACGCCTGAGTCAGCCCTGCAAAGCTGTTATAGACAGTGGAAATATGCACTCATCCCAAATATGCACCACCAGATCCTTACTCAGCTCAATAAAGGTCTACAGAAAAATGTTTTCTTCATATCTGTTTTATGTATACTGTTAATTCAAATTTGTATTCTGTTTTTCTTATCTAAAAGTAACTTATCTTGTAAACACTTGTAAAAAGTACCTTAAGTAAAAATGTAGCCTATAGAACAATTTTATTTTGTTTCATTTACAAATTAATTTACATGAAAAAAAAAATGTAGCCTACAGAATAATTTATTTATTACATTTACAAGTTATAACTTGCATTACAAAAATAAATCGGAAAAATTGAATTCAAAGAAATAATTTTTTGTTTCATTTACAAATAGCCTATAACTTTTAAAAGTAATGCATACGATTGTTTCATTTACTAATTTTAATTCACATGACCAAACGTTTATTTCTCTACCAATCTGTCCATTTTCTCCCTGCTCTCCTGTGATCTCATCAACATTCATCTTCTGTCTCTCTCAGAAACTTCATGTCCTCCCTAAATATCTCAATCAGCTCATTCTTTCGGTCTTGTTTTCTCTTGGCTGCTGCTGGTTCCTCGTTCTATCCTTTTTGTGGCCCGGGGAAAGAAGGACGGTAGGCAGGGTTGCCAGGTCTGTGCAACAAAAGTAGCCCAAAAAGACCATTGGCTTTTCTCCATCAGGCATCCGAAATCTCCGCAGGATTTGTGAATATGCAACCCGATCTCACGAGCAATTCGTACTAATTTGTACGAGTGGCTAATTCGTAACAATTCATACGACCTGACTCGTATGAATTTGTTCGAATTTGTAGGATTTTTGCTAAATCGTACATATTTTACGAATTCCAAATTCGTATGAATTCATACGAATGACCTACCCCTGACCCCGCCCCTAAACCTACCCATCACGTGGGTTTAGACAAATCGTACGAATCCGTACGAGTGAGTTCGTATGAATTCGTACGAATTAGCCACCTTTTAATCATTCGTACAAATTAGTACGAATTGGTCGTGAGATAGCGTTGGAATATGAGGGATGTTTTGTTAGCCTGGAGAGATGGTCCTCACTGCAGAACACGAAATCCAGATCCAACTCCTCCCACCTTACATATACCTAAACCTACCCATCTCCGCCCCCTGATCCCTAACCCCACCCCTAATCCTACCCATCTCCACCCCTTAGATCTGGATCCAACTCCGCCCCCTGGATCTCATGTACTGCAATGAGGTGCTACTGAGCCTGGATGCCAGCCCATAACCCCGCCCACAACATTTTTTGGACGGGAAGTTCGGTCTGGACTCGATCCATTGAGGAGTATTTATGATCGGTTAAGAAATCGTCGGGCCAATCAAATTGCCAGGGTGGGGCTTTTATACGATGATGGACAGATGATCACGTTATCAAAGAGCGCTTGGGTTAAACTGGTTTCCCTCAAAGTTGACTCCAGCTGGAGAATTGAGATGTATAGATTCCGCTCTCGCGTCTGTTGTAAAATAAATCGACAGCGCATTCATTTTAAAAGACGAACAGAGAACTGCAATCAAGGCATTTGTCGATAGGAAAGATGTGTTTTTTTCGTCCTTCCTACGGGATTCGGCAAAAGTTGCAAAACCCTGTGGTCGTTGTGGTTTCTCCTTTGGTAGGACTCATGGAGGACCAAGTAAAAGAAGCAACACTCATTATTTTACTACTTCTTCCAGCGTGCGTGGTGAGTTGAGTTCTGTTGACAACTATGCGTAGCTCAGCGTTGCTCTGATTGGTTGTAGGTCTATCCAATTGAGTGCAGGTTTTTTTTCTTCTTCTCCTGGTTCGGTTAAGACACGGCTCATAATCAAAGCCCTATGGAGCAGTATCAGACTCACATTCTGACTAGAATATGAGTATGACGAAGTCAGGCTAATGTTTTGGGGGTGTGGGATCGGGAAAACGTCGGACTTGGCAACACTAACGGTAGGCCGCATTTGAAGGATCGGGAAGAATCCTTCGAATTGAGAAAGCCTTCGTCGTGCCGGTGTGACGCAGGATGCAGCTCCTTGAAAAAAAAAAGAGGATGCAGCCCCTGAATTGGGACACAGCTCTTCTCTCTGTTTATAAATGTCTATGACGAATCACGCAGGTACTGGGCTACTCCGCAGCAGTTGTCATCCAGCTCGGTCTAAAGTAGTCCGAATATAAACACTTTATTATAGGCTAGGCGTACTGTATGATTCAGGATAAGACAAAAACACCGTTTAGAAGATGGATTCATGATGTACTCGCTCATTATAAATTATTTGTAAATTTTGAACAAAAAAGTTACATAGTATAGTAAATGAAACTTATAAAATCACCATTATAAAACATAGCATACATTTTTTTATTTGACACATTTTCTAAATTTGGGTAACACTTTGTTTATGCAGAAAGGTTCTGAAATTGACAGTGTTTTAATAATAATAATACAATATTTAAATAAATAGGCCTTTTAAAAACTCAATTTAATCAAATAATACATTTTTTAGACCTCTTTTGAAATATATTTATCTAGTTATCTGAGCAGCTATTTTAGAGTCAACACTACATTATTATATTACATCTGACAGATATTAATGTTGTCTTATATTCTTGGAGGGTTTTCCCAAATGTATATTGATGGAAGCCAGAAAAGCCAAAAACAGTCAAACACAAACAAATCTGTCACCAAAGGTCCACTATTCCAACAAACAATCCGATAATCTAGCTATTAAAAGTAGTCACACTTACCTTTATCAAACCCCTTAATAAAGTCTAAATAAAATACGCCAGGGCCCTATAATGGCAGTACAGGCAGCTTTCCAGCAGCTCTTAGCACTAGCGTTTAGCGGGTGAATAGAGAGAACGGGAAAGACCAAGCAGAGCTCTGAAACAAAAGAACAGGCAAAAACACAGCCAATCAGCTAGGGCTATAGTTTTGTGATTTTGGAATCTGCTGAAGAAACAGAACTATCTACAAATCCTGATGACTGGAGGCTTTCCATTGAGCGGGCGCCGCTAACCACCCTATAGTTGGGAAGAGGCCGAGCGGAAAATCTGGATTGCTGTTGGGCCTAGCATGGAACAATTAAATTCTCCGAACAAAATTAGAATTTTTTTGTGTGTGCTTTCATGTTCTGCTACCAATCTAGACATATGAAATTGTGCTTTCTTTTATATGAACCTCACATTTAAAAGATCCACAGTGGGATATCAAAAGGTTGTGGACTGGGGAGTTCTACATTAAAGTGACAATACAAGAAAAACTAAATACAATTACAGGCATGCTGCTTTGGATAAAAGAATCTGCTGAATGGATAAATGTAAATGGTCTCTTAAAAATACTTGAGTATTATAGATGAAATATGAATAACCAAACCATCATTCATCCAGCTTTCTGAGGCTTTCACAGATCTATGCAATATGCTAAAACATCTCCGATTTCCTTAACATTTCAGTCGAACCGCGCTATTGAGAATTAGTTTAGGTTTGCTTTCCCTCGCCCTTATGTGTGTTAGAGTTGTTTTCTCCTCCAGAAGGGTTCCTCTCCCATCTCCCGCACATGGTCCCGAAGATGAAAGGACCACAGTGGATCCATTACCTGCATTAGAGCAAGTTGCTCTGACCAATTGACGACTACAAAATGCAACAGGAAAGGGTTTTTTTCAAAGATGTGAGTGCCGTACTTACGTCTAACTTCATTTTTATAGACCACCGCCTATTTTGTTCCATTTCAACTGAGGCAGCAGAGGGGCATTTGATATCATTCTGAGCTATCAAAGTGGACAATATGAGTGAAGCATTTCTTTCTCCAATGCAGCTGGCTTTTCAGAGGATGAATTTGTTATGACATGTGTATTAAAGCAAACATTAATGATAACAAATGTAGCTACTCTGTGGATGCACAGAAAAAGAATATTCCTAACAGACTTGCAGGGGATTCTCGGTACCTTTGTGCGCCAGTTACATGACAGATGACAAAAATGCAATGCCACTAGAGCTAACCTCAACCCCAATCCTATTGCATGCATTTATTTTCACTGCTGTCTTTTCTACGGTATGCAAAGACAGATATAGAATGAATAGATAGATAGATAGACAGACAGACAGACAGACAGGGGGGGTTACAAAGACAGACAGACGACAGAGATTGGTAGACAGACAGATAGATAGACAGACAGACAGATGGGATTACAGACAGATAGATAAACACACAGACAGACAGACAGATAGATAGATAGATAGACAGATGGGATGACAGACAGATAGATAGACGCACACAGAGACAGACAGATAGATAGATAGATAGATAGATAGATAGATAGATAGATAGATAGATAGATAGATAGATAGATAGATAGATAGATAGATAGATAGATAGATAGATAGATAGATAGATAGATGGACAGACAGGGGGGTTACAAAGACAGACAGACGACAGAGATAGGTAGATAGACAGATGGGATTACAGACAGATAGATAGACACACACATAGACAGACAGACAGATAGATAGATAGATAGATAGATAGATAGATAGATAGATAGATAGATAGATAGATAGATAGACAGATAGATAGATAGACAGACAGACAGATAGACGGGGGGGGGGGGGGGGGGTTACAAAGACAGACAGACGACAGAGATAGGTAGACAGACAGACAGATAGATAGATAGACAGATGGGATTACAGACAGATAGATAGACACACACATAGACAGACAGACAGACAGACAGACAGACAGATAGATAGACAGACAGATAGATAGACACACACAGAGACAGACAGACAGACAGACAGACAGACAGATAGATAGATAGATAGATAGATAGATAGATAGATAGATAGATAGATAGATAGATAGATAGATAGACAGACAGACAGACAGACAGACAGACAGACAGATAGACGGGGGTTACAAAGACAGACAGACGACAGAGATAGGTAGACAGACAGACAGATAGACAGATGGGATTACAGACAGATAGATAGACACACACATAGACAGACAGACAGATAGATAGATAGATAGATAGATAGATAGATAGATAGATAGATAGATAGATAGATAGATAGATAGATAGATAGATAGATAGACAGACAGACAAACAGACAGATAGACGGGGGGGGGGGGGTTACAAAGACAGACAGACGGCAGAGATAGGTAGACAGACAGACAGATAGATAGATAGACAGATGGGATTACAGACAGATAGATAGACACAGACAGACAGACAGACAGTTAGATAGACAGACAGATGGGATTACAGACAGACAGATAGATAGACACACACAGAGACAGACAGACAGACAGATAGATAGATAGACAGACATACAGATAGACGGGGGGGGGGGGGGGGGGTTACAAAGACAGACAGACGACAGAGATAGGTAGACAGACAGACAGATAGATAGACAGATGGGATTACAGACAGATAGATAGACACACACATAGACAGACAGACAGATAGATAGACAGACAGATGGGATTACAGACAGACAGATAGACACACACAGAGACAGACAGACAGATAGATAGATAGATAGATAGATAGATAGATAGATAGATAGATAGATAGATAGATAGATAGATAGATAGATAGATAGATAGATAGATAGATAGATAATTAGTTCATGAATTATCTTTACCATATTCAGCTAATAACTCTTCCAGTTTACTTTTGGGTCAAAAACGGATATTGAAATAATTTCTGTTTCCAGTGTCTCCCTTTCAGTGGTTTGCCCTTTCATAATGGAGCAAAACAAGAACCAGTTTCAGCCCTGACCCCTCCAACATAATGCACACTGCCTGAGAAATGTCTTTGAATCCTTTAAGCTGCCAGGCGCATCCCCCCTAAATGCCTAAATCAACTCTTTAGAATTTCATTCCGCAGCCTTCGGTTGGCTAATTTGTATGGCAAGTGCTTTCAACATTTTCCCAGCATTTAAGCGGCTGCCTTAATCAAAAGAGCATGCAGACGATTCTCCCTCCCATCCCTGCTCGACGGCACTGAGTATGGAATAAAACCCTTCCACTTAACCACTTAGATGAATATATCAAGAAACTAATTTGTCATTTTAATTGCATGATTTGAAGAGACGCTGCCTCACTTTGCCTCTTCCATTTTGCTGGATTTTCAATGTGAGCGCACATTAGATTGATCTATGAAAGACAGCAGAAATCACAACATTTATGTCTTTTCATTTTGCCGTAATTAGATAATTGAAATTCCTGTCACTGTCTCTGCACTTTTGCAAAACACAAACAGCACACAGACCCCAGACGGAAGAGATTGCTTTTTTTGCTCTTTGCGTCCTCTTTGTTTTTTTTCCAACTTACTTTTCCTCTCCGTTGTTTTATTTTTTTTCCTTTTCACCAGAGCCAATCACTCACTCCATCTGCTGAAGCCAGGAATAGCACAGTGCATGTCCATTTTGTTGAGATTTACCGCCCCCATTAAGTGATTGCTAGCCGAAATGACAGGGCACCTTTCTCTTGATACACTCCGAGAAACCCGGCTGGCTCACATTAAGGACACATTACTCGAGCCCATTTTCATCTAGCTGCAAGGATATCCATTAAGGTGCCTCACAACCCTAAATTTTTCCATTTTCTCTCTCACTAAACTTGACTTCACATATTATTCTCTGCTCTGTTTTGTCATTTGCAGCGACAAATTATATCAAGGCGAGGCTATCTCTCTCAATGTTTTCCCTCCCGACAGAGCAATTTGCCGTGACTGATTCTGAAGTGTCAAAATGGACACATCATTAGTCCTAACTATGACTGATGGATGGTTCTCCTCAGAAGTTCTCCGGAGTCTGCCAAGTTTTCAACTCTAGAGTGAGGCAGAGTGTTATGGAATCATCTCACAAATGGACATCTCAGGACTTCGTCTAGGCCTTCTAAACCAATTTGGTCAATACCTTAAAAAAAATTGTAAAATTTTTTTTATAAGGAATCTCAGGCATTGAACATTTTTTAGTCAACGATAATTAAAAAATATATATAAAACATGATTATATCTATTGAAAACTGATTGGATGTTGTAAATGGATTATACTTACACGCAGAATGGAGCCATGGTCAAATGCTAAAACAATGCCTAGATAGCTATTCGCTAATTGTTTAACATTTTTCAGTTAACTGCATGGCACAAGTAGTATCTTAGCAGAAAAGGAAAGTTGTTTCAGCAGAAAAGCAAATCATTATATATATTTTTTTAACCATTCAATAAAAGTCAATGGCCTCCAGTGTTGTTTGGTTCCCAATTTTTCCCCCAAATTATCTTCTTTTGTGTTTCGCAGAAGAAGAAAAAAAAGAACAACATAATGACAGAATTTTAATTTTTGGATGGACTATCCCTTTAAGAATGTACATTTGAGTCAATTTTGATATCTTACCCCTGTAAAGCCTGACATAATAAAACAATAGTTAGAAAAAAAATAGAACCGTTTACAGTACCTTCAGTCGAAAATAAAAAAGTTAGCAAACCCGAAAAAGTTGGAAAAACTATTTTTAGGTAATCAGTTAAATCAAAATTGTTAAGTTAATACATTCAAAGTTTAAGCAGAACTTGCAGATTTTTATCTTGTACTCACACATTTTAATTACTCTTAACTTGAAATATTTGAGTAAGCTAATTCAGTCATTTAACTTAAAATTATCATGTGATCTCAACTTAAATATTTTTAGTAGTGGAAACTTGGCTAGCTTTAACGAGCTAATTCAGTATATGCTAACTTACTTATTTGTAACACAATGCTTCGATAGCATTAGCATATATAGCATATCAATTGCTGAATACGGCAACTTAAAGCATTTGTATTTGTTCTCAAACCAAGCTATACTTTTCTTGTTACCATGATGGTAACCCCCCCCCCCCCCCCAAAAAAACACCATTACAGAGACTCTTCTAAATTAGCATAGAAAAACATTAAACACTACTAAACCCCCCACTTAACATTAATCTTGCACAAAAATCATTATATAACACATTTTTAGCATTTACTCTCCCTTTCGAGTGTCATGGCAAAGCATGCAGGGAGATAGAAATCCCAGCCCAGTTTCAGTTAAATTTAACTTTGTCTAAATGAAAAGAAACAAGTTCATAAAACTCAAAACAATGAAGCAATTCCGATTGGAGGGGAAAGAACTAGGGTTGCCAACCGTTCCGTATAATACGGAATCGTTCCGTATTTGACATATAAAAGGCTTGTTCCGTATTGAACTGATACGGAACGCACTTTGTTCCGTATTTTTGAGAATCAATTCAGTGCAAATCCATGACAGATGCATAGCTTCTAATATATATGTCAGACAGACTATGATGAATGAACGAAGACCCGCTACTATAATGGCAAATTCGGGGACTTGGCGCCACCTTGACGGGCTCTGACGTGTAATGACGTAGAGTTGGCTCATTGGTCGCACGTCAGAGGCGCCCGCGCCATTGGATGTGCAGTTGCCGCAGCGCAGCCTGAGCGAGCCAGACGCTCAATGTGCAAGCTGTGCAGCTGCAAATGCATTTTACAGGCTTCAGTAAATCGAGTAAAATGTGTTTCCGAAGACATTTGTAGGCTATGATAAGAAAAACTACTAAAATTTAAAAAAAAAAATGTTTGCACCGGAAAGAACATTCTAGAAGTCTAATTCTATTGAATAAGTTTTCACAAGGCTACAGAAAACTGTTGTGTTTATTTTTCTTCAAATGCAGTCTAAGCCGATGAGTTTCGAATGTTATGTTGTATTTGTTTAAGTTAAAAATAAAACGTATTATAATCTAAACAAATACATGGTTCATTTTTGGCAAAATGATCATGATATATCTGTGTGGTTAAGTCTTGTATATTGATTAAGCCTTCTTTGCTATTCTATAAATATATAGGCCTAATAAGTTGCATTATAATATGATATAAAATGTATGAATTTCAGGGGGCATGTCACTACCACATACCCCCCCCCCCCCCTCCCTCCCCCCCGTTCCTTATTTCCATTTCAGAAAGTTGGCAACCCTAGAAAGAACATCTCAGTTTTGCCCAAACTGGGCAAAAAAAAGAAAAAGAAAAAGAAAAAAAAGAGCCATTTGGTGCAGTTGCTGATATTTTTAATGGCCAGAAAGTAAGATGAAATTCTGAAAGATTGTAATGTAAATCAATGATATCCTTATAAACTATAGCAGGCTACTTAAAACATAAATATCAGCTGACAATCTATATTATATTTACCAATAATATGTCTTAGTAAGATGATATTTAAATGCTTATTTTTATGAACAAAGTTCTGTAGTTTTCATTGTGGATGGCAAAAAAATGGAACGCAATGCAATAAAATGATGATTGAGATGTATATAAATGTTCCTCAAAAGCCTGATGTATTATACTTGATAATCACATTTTAACATAATTTAAAACATTTTTTTATGGAAATCAAGTGGCTAAAAAGTGTAAACCATCAATCAGATAACAGAAGGCATGTAGTCGACTGTGTACAACAGGTTTTTCATCAAAGTTTTGACCATGTTGATAATTTACAGGCCTTAAATAATGTATCAAATATGATACATTAGGAATTTTAGGGCTAATATATTCATATATCTATACAGTGCTTTATGTGCAACTGTTTAGAGACAAATCAAATAAAGGGCATTTGACTTCACACCAAAACAACAGATGCATTCAAACACACAAACAAATGCAAAAGATCCAACGCGGGCGTTTGGCAACACAATCACCTTAAGAGCTGCCTCTGCTCTGAGCACGCTCCCCGTCGCGTTGACATTCTCATTGCGCTTTACCCATTAATTCTGCCATTGTTGTTCCCGAGGTCTCATGGGGTCCTACGAGGGACTCAATAAGCAGTGCTTAACCAGCCTCCTATGTCCATTCAGCTTCAGTTAACCCAGACACAGAGTACAGTCAACAAACCCAAGCCACGTCCCTGCTCCCGGTCAAAAGCCTTTATCACCCTGTAATTGTACAAGTCGATCCCAAATAAGCAAATCAAAGCTCGACCTCACTCGGCGCCTCACTTTGCAACACAAGGGCGAGCGCCCAGCACTGACTCCCAGAGGGAGACATGTTGCTAATTGAGTTCTCACTGGTCATTTGATCACTCTAAGTGAGCAAGAAGAAAAAGGGTCTTGGGTCTCATCTGCAGGCCAGAGCGCTGCGTAATCCAGGGAGGTGCAGATGTGACTAGGGGCTTACGGAATCGCACCGGAAGCCCTTTCAGCCGGCACCACGCGAAGACCGATGACCTTTCTTTCAGCTAACGCCCAACGCCACGCAGAGTCATTGCTTTAAAAGCACTCCCTTGCTGAGAAAAGGAAAAATGCATGGCACAGGTTCTCATATAAAAAAAGTTACAACTAATAAAGCATTCAAACATTTATGGAGAGAATTGTGGCACGGTGGACGTCAATAACTTTTTTTTTGCGTATCGATTTTTATTTTGTCTGAATGAACAGGCTCTTGATGAGAAATACACATACCTACACTTCCATAATGTGAAATAATTTGAGGTCCAAACAGCTAGAGGTTACTTTTTTACACTAACATACTCGGAAAAAGTTCTTCAAAAACAATGGTGCTCCAGCTGGATCTGTGAGTGTAGAGAGCTGCAGGTATGGCCAAAACCCCGAAATGGGTTTTTAGCATTTCCGGTTCCATCTTCCTGAATCAACCGCTTTTTAAAATGGGTTTTTGGTTAATATAAGGTCTGTGGTTAATATAAGCTATTTTCACATTTTATTCTATGACTTAAAATACATCAGATTTATTGGTAACACTTTATTTCAATGTCTTCAATGTTCAATGTCTTTAGACATTCTACTAAGTAGCTTTGCAACTACATGTCAACTAACTCTCATTATAGCATTAGTAGACTGTCTGCTTAATATCTGCTATTACATTATTTTGATGCTCCCCCAAGCCCAACTATAAGTAACTTTGCAACTGTATGTTAACTTATAGCCAAACCCTAACCTGACAGTCTACGACTACTATAATGAGATTTAGTTGAGATGTAGTTGCAAAACTTCTTATAGTTAGTAGAATGTCTAAAGTGAACTATTAAAATAAAGTGTAAATGTTTTTTTAAAGCTTTTACTTTTGTTGTAAAAGGTGGTTGCTAACTAGTGACTAAATGGGACTAGAGGTTGTCAATGACATTAAAGGGATACTCCACCCAAAAATGAAAATTCTGTCATCATTTACTCACCCTCAAGTTGTTGCAAACCTGTATGAGTTTCTTTCTTCTGCTGAACACAAAGGAAGATATTTTGAAGAACGATTGGAAATTTGGTACCATTGATTTCCATAGTAAAAAAAAAAAATACTATGGAAGTCAATGGTGCCAAATTTCCAATCGTTCTTCAAAATATCTTCCTTTGTGTTCAGCAGAAGAAAGAAACTCATACAGGTTTGCAACAACTTGAGGGTGAGTAAATGATGACAGAATTTTCATTTTTGGGTGGAGTATCCCTTTAAACGTCATCAAGCGGAACAGTTAAACTTATCTACTCACTATTCCACTTTCACAGCCTCATTGTGTTTGTAATCATGCTCTTGCAAACTATTCTAACTCAAACTTTCAGGGAAAATGTTTTTTAAATAAAGACTGAAAGAGTTGGTGGTGACGTTGAAGTCATGTGGCCATGGTGTAGTTCATGTATAGCCTTCCTTAAGCTTTTTAAGTAATTACGCTTCAAAATTCATAAAAGCTTTGTTTATTAGTGAAGATTATCATGATGAAAAAAACGTGTCCCCCCCTGTAGTCAATAATTTTATCTTTGATCACCAAAATTAAATATTTAAACGTTTTTTCGTTGCCTTAAAATAGCTTAAAAGTAACTCTACACCCTTGCCTCATTTAGTAAACGCGGTTCTATGAATATGCAAATTAGCCCTGCCTCCACTCACTCACACCAGCTCAGAGATCCACTCGTTGAGGATCATACGGTTGACGTAATTGGTTACCAGGTAGTTTGTGACGTCAGAAACACCAGCGATTTCAAACCGTGTTTTTGAGACTGTCTTTAGTTCACTGCAGTTTTAAGGAGAAAATACTCAGCAATGGTGTTGATTTATGAATTTGCACATGGTTTGTCTTAAATCATATTAAAGACACCACATAGATAAACAACATCAAAAGCATGATTTTCACCTCAGGGGGACTTTAAACTTTTGCCAATAGAAAAATGAAAGCCAATAGAAAAATCCTATTGGGTTTTTGTAGAGGGAATCAGGGTGATGCTAACTTCCAGGCTGGCCTACAAAGATGTGTCATCACTGCAGCACTCTTTAGCTTGTGGCCCAGCAAACAAAGTGAGCACTCTCTGAGTTAATTCAGAGCGCTGTGATCTCATTTGTCCTTCACTCCCACTTTTGTCTAGGTCAGAAAAGAGGGGTCTTCATGGGTCAGTAGAGACATCCTGGTGAAAAGCTTGAGCCAGAGGGACCCTCATTTTCACCATCTCTTTATGACCATGTTCTACTCAACACCTTAGACCTCTACATTCGGCCTGGCTGAGCCTCACGCTGGCAGGATCACACAAGGGCAATGGGAAAGTGCTATGGGACACGAAGGCTTGCTTAGCTACTTATTTGGACCTGAGACAGAAGAATGGATATCGCAGTCACATGATTTAACTGAAACAGGCCTTTTGCCAGTTTGAAGCTACTAGTCATATTGTATCTCACCAAGAGGATACAACTTTTTCAACCACCTAAATCCTGCCATTTTATCCTTTTGCTGTTATGGGTGACATATTGTAGGAATCCTACCACAATAAAGGGATTACACACCAACAATGGCAGACTCTTCTTAGAGGTTGTTCTTTCATAATTCAAGAGATTCACATAAACATAATTTGAAAGAAACAACACTAATAAGATCTATTCTGAAACACAGATTACTGAGTCTTTGCCTCAGGAGAAGCTTCTGAGAATCAGGAAATGTAAGAAAGAGAGATGTAATCTCATTAGGAGAAACAATTGAGATATTAAAGAAATCTCATTTGTGTTGTTTCTTATGTTTATGATTAAATTAATGAAAAGCAGATATGCATTTTTATAATACATGATTATAATTCTTGCATTTATTTTGAACCAAAATAAAACATTTTTTAAATAAAAATGTAAATGTATACAAAAACATACACAACAAAGACATAAACATAAAACTGTATACATATCTACAATATTCAGCAAGGGTGCATTCAATTTATCAAAAGTGACTTTGTTATGAAATTCTATTTCAAATAAATGCTGTTCTATTCATCAAAGAATCCTGAAAAAAATCAAAATTCACAAAAATTTTCAAAACTGATAAAATAAATGTTTCTTGAGCTCAAAATCATCATATTAAGAGTGATTTCTGAAGGATCATGTAACACTGAAGACTGGATAAATTATGCTACAAAAATCACAGGAATAAATTACATTTGAAAATGTATTAAAATAGAAAACAGTTGTTGTAAGTTGTAATATTTCACAATATCATTACATAAAAGACATCCTTATATGCGTACACCTATATATGTGTAAGGTAAAAAGAAAAGCAATTATTACTGTTATGTGTGTCCTTCATTGTCAGTTCTAATAAGAGAATTAACAATAAACAAAATAACAAAATAAATAAATTCACTGCTGAATTGCCTAACACTGATGATGACTAACTTATTCCCCATTTGTAAGCGTCACCTACAGTTAACAGCTAATTAAGAGGCCATTTTTCCACTAATCTACAACCCAAGTCTCTGTCAGTCACGAAACGACGGCTGCTTAAGCACAAATGTGCCACTTTACCACGAGTCTGGGCAAGCAGACGTTAATTAGCCTGTTCATAGAGCAATCTCTCATCAGCTCCCCCACCCCCACAATCCTCTGAGTCGCATGGGCTGCACTTCCTTATTACACACCTATTGACTCGCAGTTCAATAGAGGGAAAAAAACTTCTTAATGGACTCTGAAAGAGGAGTCATTTACAAATGATGACTGCATTATTAAATTGAAGTGCCTACATGGAAGTTTAAATGTAAGTGGAAGTGCATTTTAACCTGTCATTTGAAAATGCTATTCAGCCCATTCATGTCAGGGTCATTCAGACCTCACTGCTAATAAACCCACGGCAGAGCAAAGGTAGCCCTGTTATTTGGCTTTATTGCAAATTGATACATATAGAAAGATAAAGAAATCTCGTCAATACTGCGCAGTAATACTTCTATTATAGGTCTATCGGGGATGAACAACAGCAAAATTGGCTTTCAAGTGAGCCCAAGCTGCAGGTAAAGCAGGTAAATAGCTTTTTTCAAATATATAGTTCATATACATCACATTCTCGTAGCTAAATGTAACTGTGATATCCGACAACCACAAATTACTACAAATTATGATTTGCCGATTAAAGCGTTTAAAAATCGACAGGGAGGCAAACGTTGGCAGTGGTAAATGCACGAGGGTGGAAGTTTCTTGCAGACCTATTGAGCTGCTCAGCACGGCTTTAAAGGCAGATAATGAAGAAATGGAAAATGGAGCACAAATTGACCCTTTCACAGCGTGCTCCAAACATTTGTATGGGTACCTGCGGAGGGCATCCCACTTCCCATCAATAAAATAATTTAAGAACACATTATACTCCTTTAAAAGGTCCCATTTGTCTGACCAGGTGATTTTTAAAAGAGCCTCTGGATTAGAGACACCCTGCCTCAGGTACTTTTAAATCAGAACACAATCAATATGACTTAGCCAAAGCTTTGTTTAAATGAATATTATAAAAGAAATGCAGGTGATTTCGCTAGAATTTTCTCTCTTTTGAATTTCAAGTCAATGGAAGAAAGAGTGGCAATAGATTCCCCCCCCAGAGATATTTATTCATGCGTTGAGGTGAAAGTCACCATTTTCTTTTTTTTTACAGGAACACCTTGTAATTTTTTATGATTTAACATAAAACAGAAAAATGACAAGTACAGAGACAGACAGAAAAGAAAACAGGAATCAAATTTTCTTGTCTTCATCTTGCATTATAAGACAAACTCTCCATCTCTAATCTAACCTATGCATGAGATTTCTTTTCCATTATTTTCCAGCAAGTTCTGGATCGTAAGAACTGAAAAAGGCAAGCAAATCAAAGATAAATGGACATCAATAGCCTATTTTTCATTCAGGATGTGATTCTGACAGGTGGCAGGGTTTGGAAGTGTGTGTTTGAGCGAGTGTGAGCGGATGTGCGAGTGTGTATGTCCAGGGCCGGGCTCTGGGCTGCGCTACGCACTAGTGATTTGGCATGTTAGTGAGTGTGTTGTGCCTAATCAGACAGAGGGGCCACGGTAATGGAGAGAATACAAGTGGAATCACAGAAACACACACGGCGGCAGGGCGACAGTAATACAACTAATTCCTCCTCTGTCTCGGCTGCCGCGCAGAACAAAATGGGGTCAAGAAAAGGTGCAGGCAGCTTCAAATGAACAGCTGTTCTCTACTAACTGCGTGGAGCGGCAAGATGGTGGCATACCAAAGCATCGACGTCAGCCCCTCCCTCTCGCATCAATGCAAAAGTATGTATGTTCAAATAAGGCCAGGACCTCTGCATATCTCTCCAATTCTATACTTAATCATTTCTGACGCCTGCCCATCACCAGGTATGTGTCTAGAAACACTCAATATCGGCAGACAATGATATTCAGTCAGATTGCTTTTGGTTGCCCATGTTGTTTGTTCGGGAGGGTGGGGTTATATCAGCAATTGCCTATTACATCGCTCCTCGTAGGCAAATAAGGAACTGGCCTGTGCATATAGGAGAATCTTGGAATGGGGATATGATATCTAAGTCCTAGCAATCACAAGACAGACAGAGTTTAATGGAGTAATGAAACTGTGAGATTTGTGAGATTCAAAAGAACAATGCCATGCTCCTGTTTGAGGAATATGAGGGTTCATGTTCATGAAATTGCTCGCTCGCTACACATATTTTGATGCTTTGTCTTGATGTTGTAGTTAGAGTACATAGAGGCGGCGGAGAAAGATGGAATTGACTTTTCTTTCTTTTTTTAAATAAAAACATGTTTTAAAAAAAGTATTTTAACATTATTAAATATTGAACATTATTATTAAACAGACTACTTGTCGTTTTATTGTCTCATTTAATTTTTTATTAAGTATATAGTAAGTATCTGTGCTCATTCAGATACCCAAACAATCGTAAATGTAAGATTTCTGTTTGAAAATCTGACAAGCCATGTGTGAAGTTAGCTTCTGCACATATAATGTGTCAATAGTTTATAGATTTTTCATAACGTACAGCAAAGTTGTTGGCAAATCAATTAGGCGCAGCCGGTCACTTAACGCAGTGGGTCTCTCATGTATATCTCCGGTTTGACAGCAGAGCTCCATGCAAATATAATGTAAGACAGGGATGCATTAAGCCCTCCCCATCAGTCGCAATAATGGATTCAAGTCGGCAGTCGCTCTGCAGTTTGCCAGTCAATGTTCTTTATTTTCAGCATCAACCCAATTTCATCTTCTTCTCCTGCCTTTGGAAGCAGTCGATTTGCCGTCAATTGCCATCTCAGGCAGCGGCATTAATGCGCGCCCACAAAAGGATGACACACCGCATTATCACCTCACTTGCTTTCAAATTAGAGTGGACCGCTGCCTCGGCGCAGCTTGTGACTGGTTAACACTATCAGCTATTTGTTGTGATTGGCCCTAATTCGTGCTGTCTAAAGATTTCATCAGGCATTTGATGAGTGAAATAAACCACTGCCCACAGGGAAATTGCTCTGATTAATAGAATTAGACATTGGAGGGGAATCAATACGAGAGAGGCGATCACGTGGGGATGGGCCAAGCTGCCCATCATTTCGCCTGCCGTTGGCTTGGGCCGTCCAGCACATGACACTTTACCATTAACAGGCTTTGGGCTCTGTGTGAGACTCAAGAAAGCGGGGATTAGCAGTTGGCTGATGCTACGGAAAGCGCCAATCTGTTCGGATAAATGTCCGGACCATATGGGTACCGTTGGACGCGGATTACTTCAATAGCCAAGATGCGATTCTTCTTAGCGGAAAGTACGGGAGGAGCAAACTATACTCATCTTGTGTCTTTTCATTTAAGGAGCGGCCTGTTCCTCCTCCCTACACTTTTAACCACTTAAGTGCACTCAGAGGGGCATCACTCCCTCCTCTGCACCTCTGCCCCCGACCACACCGCCCCATCCACCCTCTTTGTGTCCGATCCCACTCCTTTACATTAAGGGCTTCTGTCGGCTGGCTGGTGACTTGCGTGAACCCCTCCGTCCATATGATTCAGCCATTACCGCGGGGCTATCGGGAACATCTAGTGTCCTTGTGAGAGGGGGATAGAAATAAACCCAGGCCCACTCTCTGTGGACGCTCATAATGCCTCTATTCACTCTTTAATTCTCTTCCCATCTGCTTTCCCCAGATGCCTGTTGCCGAGATAGAACAGCTCATAAAAATGTAAATGAATTCTATTAGATTTAAGTGGTTGTTTGTAAATATAACTCTATTTGGCGTCACTGGTGTCAATTAGGTAGTGTGAATGCATTCTTCCGCAGATGTTTATCTTAGCATAACGGATTCGTTGTGTGGAATGGAGCGCAGTCCTCTGGGTGCCCTGACCTAAAACAGACAACTCAAATTACTATTTTGTTTGTTTCTCTCAAGAACAGTAACAGAAACCTGACTGATAAAAACTATATTACTTTTTAAATCCTCATTCTGTCCAAAATAATTAGTCGGTATGTTCTGAACGGAGAACACCTGCTTTACTGACACAATTTGTGTCCTCTGGTGGCAGGAAATGGTAGTAAATTTAAGGCTTATACAGACCAGATGCAGGTAGCCTATATATATATAATATATACATGGTACATATATTTAAAGGCTCTACTATTGGTGTATTATTAAGACTGTTCTCGTATAAATTATTATCATCATCTTGCCAGTGGTTACATTTCGACAAGAGGGAACAGTTGTGGTTACAGTCGGTACATTTTTTTATGTTCTTGAAAGAAGTCTCTTATGCTTACCAAGGCTTTATTTGTAATATTTGTAATATATAAAACTGTAATATTCTGAAATATTATTGCAATTTAATATACTGGTTACATTATTTGAATGTGTCCCTGTTACAGTGTAATTATACATTTAAGTACTGTAATTAACAACATGCACTTACTATAGGGTTAGTTGCATGTAATTATGCCTAATTTATAGTTATTACTATAGTAAATACATGTAACATGCAACTATTTTTTTCTATTTTATTATATTTTAAAACCTATGAATTCATTTAGTCATTTATTCTATGGCAAAGCTGAATTTACAGTAGCCATTACTCCAGTCTTCAGAGTCACATGATCTTTCAGAAATCATTTTAATAGGCTATGCTGATTTGCTGCTCCAAAAACATTTCATAATGTTGAAAACGGTTGTTCTGCTTAATATTTTTGTGGAAAAGGTGTTACATTTTCAAAATTCTTTGTTGAATAGAAAGTTTGAAATTTGAAAAATAAATCTTTTGTCACATTATAAATGTTTTTACTGTCACTTTTTGATCAATTTAATACCTCCTTTCTGAATAAAAGTATAGATTTCTCTCTAAATAATCATATTGACCCCAACAGTATAACTTTTACTTTTTTTTTGCAAGCTGCAGTTTATTTCATTGAGTTATCAAGTAATCGAATGAAACTACAAGTGCACACTTAGCTGGGAATTATATATATATATATATATATATATATAATTTTTTGATTATTTGGATTGAAAGAAACCGGTGGGCCGGTCCCAAAGTCTTTACTCTGCACTAAGAGCTGATTTTGTGCTCTGGGTTTCTCCAATTCAAATAGCTGACTGCTAAAAGCCTGTAAAATGAATTTAGCCGATTTAAATGCGTTACATATACATGACTTATGTAATGTGTTATGGATTTGTCCATCTGTGTGGAATGTATACAAATATAGTAACTTTGAGGAAAGTGTTTGAAGACACTGGCCTCTAGTGGTCATAACATGAAGTGTTATTTTTATGGTCAAGCCTAATTTTTTGTCTAGGCTGTCGGATCAAATTAATGACAAGGGCTTATTAAAAATGCTAATACCCCTGAAAAATCGGAGCCACGAGGCTTGTAATAATCAGTTCAGTAGGTGATGGACCAGAGGCTGAGAGATGCGTATCCATCCTAGACATACAGGCTCCCGGAAATCTAGACCTCTGACCCCTCAGCTTTCTTACGTCTAGATCAACCATCTGTATCCGAAAGACCTCTCACCCCTCTGCATCTCCCTCTAAATGAAGCCACGGCACCTTGAGTCCCATATCCAAATTATACCTCGGCTTCTAGTTGGCAGAATCCACCGTGTCCACTCTGCTAATCTGGAATTAATGGGTAAAATCTGCAAGGGACAGAGAGTTTCATTGTGAGATAGCAGCAGTTGTTTTAGAGAAACGGTTTCGGAAGAAAAACGAGTACGAGTTAATCACTAAAGATTTGTTCCTCCCGCTTTCATCTTTAGTAGATCTGGAGCCGTGCGGTCTAATGGTCTTAACAGCACACACACACACACACACACACTGGAAATGAATCTAATGAGATGAGTAGAAAGGAAGCTGAGCTGCTTAGCTTTTGGCCTGCGATTATATGAGATGATTCAAGAATATGACCCTCTTCTTGCTGTAATGTTATCCAGTAACTCACCAACGGCAAGTAAAAATGATATATACCGTATATTCTGACTTGATTACGAGGAAGTGTTCTCTTTCTACCAGCTCATTGATAAATATCCAGGACTGGTGCAATCTAGGAATTATTGAGGATATTTTTTGAAGGGTATTATTACCAGCATCCCAGAGGGGAGTCTTTGTGTTTGTTGAGGAGCCAGATTTGGCGATGTACCATCATTTAGAAGCATGATAGCTCTGCCTCCTCTTCGCTCGTTCTTCCTCTTCCTCTTTGTTGTTTTCTCTTGCTCGCTCTCCAAGCAAAGGCCCCCTGCTGTTGGAGAGAGATGGTCTCAGCATGATATCAGTCAAACAAAAACTTTCAAGCCTCTCTCACTCTCTCTGTACATGCACACACACATCCCTAAATGGTCTGACAGGAGTGTTGCACACCCTGTGAGCTCAGGCACCGCTTCTGTCTCATCCACTTAGCCTTGTGATTGCTCTACGTTAGAAAATCATTTAACTACCTGGCCAAAAACATTCAATAACACCAGACACCAAAACTGCTCTTTTCAGACAGTTTTATGGCTAGAGTCAGTTAGACTGTCTCGGATTATCTAAGTGTCTCCGAGTAGCTGACAACGAGCAAGAACAAGAACTCAACTTCTTTTTTGCAGTTTAACAGGGTTGCGCAAAATTCAGAATTAAAGAATTGGCTATCTATCTGTCTATTTCTATCTATAGGCCTATAATCCTTCAAACTTCATTTGAAACTTTTTTTCTTAAACTTTCAAACAAGTTTCTATTGACAAACCTTTCTTTTCAAATCAAAAACTTGTAATGACAGCTCATTTTGGCCACATACAAAAATAAAATCATGCTGTGATAAATCATAATTATGACATAAAAGTCTTAAGTTGTGTTCGAGACAAAAGTCAATTTTTAATGTCAGAATTATAACCTTTTTTGTCATAATTGTAACTTTTATCCAAATTTGGACTTTTTGTCATAATTTACATTTGTTTCATCTCATCATTTTTACTTTTATCTCACAATTTTTTAACTCCATTCTTCACAACTTGCTTAATACATCTGAGATAATTTGACAGATGTCAGATCTTCTAATCGAGATAATTGATCTCGATTTTGATGTCATTATGTTGCTTTCTTGACGCCAGCCAATCGCTGCATTGCTGCATTTTAATTCTCAAAATGTTTATGCCAAATTAATCAGATGTTATGTCCTTTTACCAAAGCATGATTTTTTTTCTTATGTAGCTGAAATGGGCTTCCACAGAAGGATATATTAATATATTTTAATATTATTTCATTTTAATTTGATTTTTATAGCATTCAAACTTAAAGTCCCTGTAAAGGCGATTCTAAAAAAGAATTCTAAACACATCATAAATGTTAGAAATGTATTGCTAAAACATATTGTGAAGTGTGAAGTACTGAATTGTGGAGTTACACGCTTCACATGTAAAATAAAATGAAGTGCTAATTTCAATAGGCTACACTTGACAATGAAAAAAGTGTAAAGCCTGTACAAAAACAACAAATTGTTAAAAAATGGAAATGATTGGGAATCGTGTAACAAACATTTACACATTTAATTTATCTATCTATAAGAACTTCTATGTAATTTTGTCACATGTCTGTCCTGTCTTGTGATGCACATGGGTGTTTTGTTATTTTGGGCCATGTGCTCTTGTCATTGTCTGGTCTCTCCCCCTTGTTATCTGATAATTGGTTTATTGTCCCACCTGTCCTCCTCATTACCCTCCTTTGTTTGCCTCCCTATGGGCTCTATGCACGGCGGTATTTCCGGTGAAGGTCTAAGGATGCTGGATTACTTCCGCCGATCGTAGACTAGAGTCCAATGCTATACCGAGAATTTATATTGTTTTTTATACTCTATTGCTAAAGAAACGTTAGTCACAAAAACAGACACCCCTCATTTTGTTTATGCTTCTTTGTTTATTATATTAAATAAACATAACTATGTATAAAATTACATCTAAACGTATTAAAGTTTCGTTTCAAAGACGAGAGGACAGTAAATTTTGAAGACTCTGCTATAATCCCGTTTTCCTCGGTTTTTCTCTGCTTTAAATCTCCCCAACCGGAAACACAAGAGCATACTTGCATCAAACGCGGAAGTTATGCGTGCATATATCCCATTTAGTCTACCTGTGTTTGATGTCCTGTGCTCGTTCGTTATTATTGTTATGTGTGGAGTTCTGTGCCTCCCCTGGCCTGCCATGTCATGTCTTGGATTTAGTTTTTTGAGACCAGGGGGCTGTTCCATAAATGAAGCTTAGAAAAGCGGGGATTAAACTCCAAAACCGGACTTGAATGAGCCTAACAAATAAGTTGGGGCTAAAGTGGTTCCATAAAAGGCAATTGAAGTTCACGCAATCTCACTAATTTGATCCAGGTTTATCTAGTCTAGATAATTGCGTGTGCACGCGTTTCTGAAGCAGCCCTAGGGGTCGATCGTGGATCAAATCGATCCACCATCAAACAGCGTATATTTTGTGCTTTTTTATGCGTTTGTGACATGTTTTTCCCCCCTCAGTGCCAAAATTACATTTTACAGTTATATTCTCCATCTGTAAATGTTAGAAAGTCGTGCAAATGTATCCATTTTGCTGCTAATCTTCATATTGAACGAGCGCTGCTGCGCGCATGGGCGCCGAATAGGAGCTCAATAATTCTGACTACATTTTGCTTGGAAAATTAAAGGAGCTGTATGTAAGATTGTGGCCAAAACTAGTACTGCAATCACTTTCAAAGTACTGTAGAGTGGTGTATCCCCTCCCCCTCCTCCCTGACTCGAGGTTGCCAGATCGGCTGCAGGATCCAGCAGGAACGTGACGAGCTGCAGCTGTGGTAACTAGAGCAGAGCTGGCAACCCGGATGCCGCAACACTACTGACTTCGTGATTGGTAGATAGGTGGAGGGAGGAGCATCAGACCAAAACACAACATGACAACATCAACATCAGTTGAGGGCTGCAACTGCACTTTTTAAATGACAACATCCTGGCCAGACTACTGTTGTCAGTGATATAAGTATTTGAAATGTACATGATTTCTTAATGTCTAGTGACATTTTTTAGGGCCATTTTATGATTAATTGAAATAAATTTCTTACATACAGCTCCTTTAATATGCGATATTTTATAACACTAGAAATATCTTCTAATTATAATAATTTCTCTTTAGGATGTTGGATAAGTTGCAGTGAACTTCCAGCTCATTACACTCATATATATTTTATACTTCTAATAAAAAAAAAGAAATTGAACAGAAGTAGCCTAATTCAGGGAAGATTTTTTTTAAGAAACTAAATATATAAAGATACAAAATATAGTTTTGGGTATAGGACCTATGCTACTTTATAAAGATGATATATACTTATTTAGAATGCTGAGAATTACAGCTTTTAATGCAATAATTTTTTTGAGAAAGCAAGAATCCCCAGTTTTAAATGAGTGGTTAGATTTAGTTTCTAAAGTAGGTACATTATGGAGAGGATAACATTAAATTAAGAACAAATGTATACATTTTGAAAAGATATGTGCAACTCTAAAATCAAAGAATATTCCATAAAATAAAGGAATATATATTGGCCTACATTAACTACATTTTTATGTAACCTTCCCTTTTATTTCTAGTTATTTGTTATTTTATTGATTTACTTATTTAATATTGAATATTTGATATTTAAATAATATTACTTGAATAACTATTAGGAATTATGTGTCATTCATTATAAGAGTTTGATATATGTGAATGTTATATTTTTATTAATATTTATTTATTGTTGTATTTATATGTATGTGTTATGTGTATTATCACAAAAGAAAAAAAGTAGAAGGAAAAATAAGGAATATTTATTGGGGGAAAATATGATGTCTTTAAAGGAACTGTCCAATTGTATAATTGTGTTAAATGTGTTTGAATTGAAAGACATAATAAAGTACATAAAAAATATATATATATGATAACCGAGGCACTCCTTAATTAAAATGTCTTTATTACAAAAATGACATGTCCTAAACGGACAACTTTAAAACGCCTTATATATGTGTCTATATTGTAGCCTTATTTAAGTTGATTTTCTGTATACTGTGTGTATTTATAAAGTCCAATAATGGTATTAGAGACTGTCAGTGGTAATATCATTGTGTTCTTGTCGGTCAGTGTTGAGGATCTGTGTAACAACTGAGGCTTAGCCTGACAGTTAGCCTGCCCTGGACCAGGCTAATGTCCAGGCCATTGGACATTGCTAGTCCAATGACCACAAGATCACGCAGTACTATCAGACAACTTAGTCCAGATATTTTAATCAAATCCACAAATTAGTTTCAAGAACCAAATCAGCCAAAGATCAATTATCTCGATTAGAAGATCTGGCATCTGTCAAATCATCTCAGATGCATTAAGCAAGTTGTGAAGAATTGACCTCTGGACATGCCACTAAAATGCCATAGAAAACAGATTTGTATGTCATACAATCCAAAAATCTAAAATTCATCCTAAATAATAAAGAATTTATCCACTTTATAACTGGTGATTATTAATACGCCAGTTGTGTAAGTATAATGCAATTTATTTAAACATCATAATACAAAATGGGTAGCTGCCAACTGCCATTGCTGCGGTACATATTGTAATCAACCAGCTACACTTGCACTGTGGTTGTAACTCATTTAAACGAGCACCAGGGGGCAGCCTCGTGCCATGTCTAAGACTAAATATAAATTATTGCTCAACAACATCTAAAATATAGTAGCATAATAAATCACTAAAGTAATGATAAAGAACAGAACTTATAAGAAGAAAAAAATACTATTATATATATCAATATGCAACCATGCACAAGGTCTTTTTTTATGTTTCTGATATATTCCTTCCAACCTGACTTATTTGAAGAAAAAAATTCAAACAACCTCAAGGGGAAACAATCAATCATTCTGAATTCATATATTCCCAGATAACATCAACATTAAATGACATCAGTCTCTCTTATGACTTACTTCATAATATTTTCTGACATTAAAAAAACTAGATTGACTTAAGATGTGTGTGTGTGTGTGTGTGTGCGTATATATATATATATATATATATATATATATATATATATATATATATATATATATATATATATGGCTACTCAGTGCTGTCAGATCAACGGTTGCCATGCATCCTGTTTTCAATATTTATATTTAAAAGTGAGATATAAAGTATGTGCTCAGATTTAATTTTTTTTGCCCTTTTGCAATGACTTACTCACCAGGGTGAGATAAATTCTCGGAGCTCACTTTGTTTTGAATATTGAACTCTATTTTGCCTCTAAAAGGTCATTCGTAATATCTTAATAAAACAGCCAATTTTGACAGCAAAATATAATCACCTTCCATTTTTCTTAAGCAAACGGCTGTACCACCCCGTTCATTCTGCATCCTGAATCTCAATTGGAATCCCCCTCCCTCTATCTTTCAGGATTTATGTGGACGTTGATATAATATACTGCCTCTATTACACGTCCCCAGCTGATTATCATGGCAAAGTCTGGTGCAAATACATGTCAGAAATGTTGCCTCATCCATCCCCGTTCTCTCAGCAGAGACGTGGAATCATTTACCATGAAAATGATTAATACCGTATAAGCCTCCCGAGAGCGCAAGCACAGTACCCATCAACTTGTATAACAGAAATTAAACATTCATCAAAATTCAGAACACTTCCTTGTCATCCAGAGCTGAGCCTCTGTGATGGAGCAGCACAGGGAATCTCTGCGGTAGAGGAAGATTCATGTAAGTCAGACCTGTGAAATAACGAATTACAAATACTCACGTTACTGTAATTAAGTGCTTTTTATCAGAAATTGTACTTTTTTGAGTAGTTTAAAAGTGGTGTAGTACATTTTAAGTGATGTATCTGTATTTTTACTCCGCTATTTTCCCTCCGTCGGTGGTCGTTACTCGTTGCTTGTTTTATTTATTTTTATCCATCAACGTGATTGGATCGAGTAATCGGTTTCGTGACTGTCTTCAGATTCTGCATAGAAAACTTTAACCCCCAACCGCTTTTAATCATGGCTGCTGTGGAAGTGCATTCTTCAAGCATCAATTTAATCAAGATATGCAGCGTCGTCCTCTATTATGCTAAGGTACATTTCACATTTATGCATACTAACTTGATCTTTATATAGGCTTATGGCAAGCCGTTTTAACATTTAATTATTTAAACCGACTAGTATCTATTTTCATGCTACTAGTACTTATTTTTTAGATACTAGTATCTATTCCATTAAAGCAACACTATGGAACTTTTCAACCTTCATAATATATTTCCAAGACCCTTGTGATGGTACATCGACTTACAATAGGTTAAATGACACGTCTGCCATAGCCTGACGTGGTCTGTATCGCTTTTACTCGCACTATGTAACCTCGGGTTTCGGGTAGTAACCCGAGCACAAAAAGAACTACAAAACTCGACTGCTTTACGGCATACGTCACTTCCCCCACCACTTCCTCAAATTGTCTATGGCCATTGCAGACATCCCAAGTCTATAGACCTTATGCACCAGAGAAACGTGGGCGCCGTCATCTTTAGAATATTGTCTTTGAACTTACGTTTTTGCGGTCGCTCTGTATATTTCTATGGCATCGCTGTCCAGGAGTAATTAGCTGGTGAAGTGGATTTACTTATTGTAGAGTTAACAAAAGTTATCATGAGCATTGTAATGTTTATCATAAGCATTGTAAAGCAGATGTCTTAAAGGGGTCATATAATGGTACATGCACTTTTACAAGTTGATTGTACTGAAATGTGTGTTGGCAGTGCCTGTACACAAACATCATAATGATAAAAATCCATCCAGTGGTTTTGTTTTAATCTCCTTATATGTTTTCCCGCCTCAAATCGAGCCGTTCGTTTTTGTGACGTCAATAAAACGGACGCCCCTCCCACGATTGTTGATTGACGGGAGCGTTTCAACACAGACCCGCCCTCGCACATGAGGTAGCTGTCAATCATAGTCTGCGCGGCGCGGACCGGACCGGCGCGGTCATTGTTGATGTGCCGGAGCACTGTCTATGAGCAGAATGGCGTCTAAGCGATTGTGGTGTTCTGTTCTTGGGTGTAATAACGAACACAGTCATTTTAATGTTCCTGAATCCGAACCGCTGAAGACGCAGTGGCTGAGTTTTGTTTTCGAAGGGAATATTCCACACGAGCAACGTCAATGCTCTCATGTTTGCGCAAATCATTTCACACACCAGACTGCTTTATAAACGAGGGTCAGTATAAAGCTGGATTTGCTAAGAAGCTTTGCTAAAAAGGATCGGTACCAGATATTCGTGTTCCTGCTGAACCTCCAGAAGAACGGAAGTGAGTGAAACGTTTTATTAAACTTTATATTAATATATTAATCTTTGCAAATCGCTAGCTGCACGCTTCACAATGAATGCGTCTAAGGTTTACACTCAGTCAGGGTACATTACGGCATGTTTTCTATGTATGACGTTCTCAATATAATTCATAATTCCACGTTTATACTTAACAACGCATTATGGTTATTGTGTTACAAACGGTGTATGCACAGAACAGAGGGGCGGAGTGAGCGCAGCTCATGATCATTTAAAGGCATATGCACTGAAACGGCGTGCTGAAAACAGAGCTGTTTTTGACCAGTTAAAATAACTGTTTTCTTACAATACTAATGAGAATTTTGAATTAAAGTATATTACAAACTTTTAATTTAGACCCTAAAGAATCATATTAAGCTAGTACAAAAATGGCATTATATGACCCCTTTAACAAATGTCGACCGGGAAATTTTTTACGAGCAGTTCATTCATACCTATGCAAGATCGCTGTGAAAATACAGACCGGAAGTTAAAAGACAACGAGCGCAGCGCTGAAAAGGGGCGGGGCTACATAAGGTCTATAGCGTCTCCCTGATGCCCGCAAATTAGTTCAAATCTGCCGGAATCTAGAGCGCGCATGCGAGACAGAACATACTGCGTGCATAACATACAAAGCGCGAGCACAGCAGAGAGGGAGAGAGCGAGAGACCTTACGAGTGTGCCTCACGAAAGCTAGTCAACCCGCCAAACCCTCCCCCCGTCAACAATCCAGTCACCAAGATATAGCCTACCTCCCTGAAACGACTTCTTGCAGGTTGGGATGTCTGCCATTGTTGATTCCAAAGCCGGTGCTGGATAAACAGCGAGCGTGCGCGTGCGACAGTAGGCTGCGGTAGGCTAAATTATTTACGATACGACATCGGTAATGGACAATTCCGCTTCCAACCTGTAGGGCGACCGCTGAGGAAAAGTTCCTTGGTGTTGCTTTAAGTACTAGTACTTATTCATGCTTATTCTTTAGGTACTAGAGCCTATTCTTTAGATACTAGTGCTTATTCTTTGGGTACTATACCTTTTTAAAGATACTAGTCCTTATTCATTAGATACTAGTTCTTATTTATTAGATACGAATACCTATTAAAAAGACTCTAGTACTTATTAATTAGATACTAGTACTTATTCATTAGATACTAGTACCTATTAAATAGATACTAGTACTTATTCATCAGATACCAATACTTATTTCGATAGTGACTAGTAACAATTATTTTGTTACTAGTAACAAATTAATTATTTTGCCATTGACTTCTTTGGGGATCTGTCATTCAGATATCAACAATTCAGTTCTGACTAGTATGCATTCCAATTGTGACTAGTACATATATATTAGATACTAGTTATTCATTAGGTACTAGTACTTATTTTTTAGATACTAGTACCTATTACTAGATACTAGTATGTATTCAATAAATACTAGTACTAATTCATTAGATAGTACCTATTAAACTCTTGAGGAGTTTAGTATGAGTAAAGGTGTGCTGGGGACACTCTAAAATGCTTAATGTGGAAAAACACCTTCTGTACTGAAATTGGAGGACCAGATTCAGTATGAACCATGGCGTTAACTTTTACTGCATTTCTGTTAGTGTGTGACTATAGCTGGTTAATAAACAACGTTTTTGATCGATCCATTTCATACAATCCGCCTTCATTTTTTTTGTTCCATTCACTGCAAAGAGACGCGTATGTGTGTGTTTCTTTTGAAAAAGTTTCCCCGGAAATACTTCCTTATTTAATGCACAATTTTCTTTACAAATTATATTATCAGCATAACAATTTGTGTAAATGTAGCTGTGTAAAATGTAAGGGATGATGCCCCCCTCCTAGAACAATGTGCATTTACATTAACATATTTAATAGCATGCAATTACAGTGTTATTTGCGGTTATTAATTTTAATTCTAACCTTAGCCTTTTTCAGTGCATTAGGTGATGTAAACGGATAATATCAGTGATTCTTATTTCTTTATTAAAACACTAAAACTGGTACCGTTTTGGAGAGAAATTTGGTCTTTTTAATCTCTCTATTTAACCCATCTCATGGTGTGTGATGCTGAACTATCGTATGAGTTTCTAAAGGTTTTTGAATTCTTTGCACTGTTCCAAACATTGATATTTTATGTGCAGCAATAGCACGCTCAGGCTCAGTGGCCTTACACCTAATTTTGAATCTTTTTATTTTATTTTACTTAAATGGTGATAGTGTACTGAGAATAACTCTTTCATCGTCTAATCTCTGTAGTCTTTCCGCATTGTTTTGATGCATTTTAAAAAGATGGACGATAGATAGCTTCAATCTTTTTGACAAACAACAAAAGAAAATGTAAATTACAGTATGTAAAATGTTTTCTAAACTTTATAATTGTAGTGTACAGTGTTTACTATAAGGGGGTAGAATCCGCAGCTCAGTACTCACTACTCATGAGTACTTTTAAATAAGCTACTTTTTTACTCTTACTCAAGTAGTTTTTTGGACAAGTACTTTTTACTTTACTCACACTACATTTTTTGGAATGTAATGGGTATTTTTACTTAAGTATATTTTTTCAGTACTCTTTCCATCACTGTTTATAACTACGCTCTACTTTCAAGCATCCGAGGAAAGCATGTGGATTAAGGATCAGCTTTTACGATTAAGAAAATAAGGGGAGAAACCTGTTTTCAGATCCGTTCTCAGGTACCGTTTGAGGCCCCACAAACGCTGAAATCCCATCAAACATTCCAGATTCTCCAACTCTTTCATCTGTTTCCCACCTGGAGGACTGTAATTCCACTACAGATACAGAACCGGAAGGGAAATTAACTCCAATCCATCTCCAATGCACAATCTCTCATCCTCAGTGACTCTGCCAGTTTTCTGACACTCCCTAAAAAGATATTAAGAAAAGATATTCATATATCAAACATCCCAGTCATTTTTGTATTATAATGGAAGGGTAATATTTGCTCTGAGACTAGCAATGAGATACAATCATATCTACAGACACATAACAGTAAGAATAGCTATAATTGTTATGAGACAGAGAAAGCATGAATAATATCAGTGTGTGTACAGTGTGGCTGAGTGTGTGGTCTATATAAGTGGTTCACAACTTTTACACTGTACATCGCATGAACCAAAATCATATTGTATAAAAGTAAACAAAAATGTACTGAAAATCAAAGATTGACATAAATACAAATAATATTACCAAGAGCTGCATAAGTCTAGCAATATCATTTAAGGCTTAATAGGACAATGTTGGCCTCTTGAATTTTGATGGTTTCATGCTCTTACAGCCAATACAGCACAAAACACATTGTGGTCTGCACATCATATGTATACTTATCTCTGGTCTCCGTGACCCCATCAGAACAGACCTACAGCATATTTTTGGGTCATGACCCACCTGTTGAGAACCACTGGCTTGTATAGTGCAGCATATGTAGGACAGATGAAATAATATGTTGACATATAGCAATTTGTCTCATAGGAACTACACTTTTAATAATAAGATGTATTAGATTTTCAATAGTAGATGACTTTAAAATCATTTTTTTTTTTCCACTTGTCATTTTATTTCCCTCTATCGTTTTCTCTCTAAAGATAGAAAGAAATTAAATGTTCTGTGTGAAATGTAAAATTCTGTGTGCCCTGAAGGAATTATGAATTCCTGACAGCAAGATCCATTACCTCATTACTCAAAATGTGTTGAAATATAATTTCACAGCTGTTTGTTTTGATAGTGGGATTAGCTTTAAATTAATATAGAAACTATCAATATAGACGCATTTGATACACATTCTTTCCCTAATATGGTAGCACCATAATTCCATTCATTACGGCATATTAGATATGAGGCAGAATATTGTCAACAACATGCTCTCGATGGAAATATAAGCACATAATCGCATGAATACTAACAAATACTGTTCCATAACCTAGTGAGCTGCCTCACCATCTATCTATCTATCTATCTATCTATCTATCTATCTATCTATCTATCTATCTATCTATCTATCTATCTATCTATCTATCTATCTATCTATCTATCTGTGTCAGTCTGTCAGTCTATATATCAGTCTATTTATCTCTCTATTAATCATCCGACAGTCTCTATCTATCAATATAGAAGGTCCACCCATCTATCCATCCATCCATCCGTCCATCCATCTACAGGTCCTTCTCAAAAAATTAGCATATTGTGATAAAGTTCATTATTTTCCATAATGTAATGATTAAAAATAAACTTTCATATATTTTAGATTCATTGCACACCAACTGAAATATTTCAGGTTTTTTATTGTTTTAATACTGATGATTTTGGCATACAGCTCATGAAAACCCAAAATTGCTGTCTAAAAAAATTAGCATATTTCATCCGACCAATAAAAGAAGTGTTTTTAATAAAAAAAAAAAAAGTCAACCTTCAAATAATTATGTTCAGTTATGCACTCAATAGTCAATACTTGGTCGGGAATCCTTTTGCAGAAGGCACTGCTGAGGTGTTATGGAGGCCCAGGATGCTTTGATAGCGGCCTTAAGCTCATCCAGACTGTTGGGTCTTGCGTCTCTCAACTTTCTCTTCACAATATCCCACAGATTCTCTGTGGGGTTCAGGTCAGGAGAGTTGGCAGGCCAATTGAGCACAGTAATACCATGGTCAGTAAACCATTTACCAGTAGTTTTGGCACTGTGAGCAGGTGCCAGGTCGTGCTGAAAAAATGAAATCTTCATCTCCATAAAGCTTTTCAGCAGATGGAAGCATGAAGTGCTCCAAAATCTCCTGATAGCTAGCTGCATTGACCCTGCCCTTGATAAAACACAGTGCACCAACACCAGCAGCTGACATGGCACCCCAGACCATCACTGACTGTGGGTACTGGACACTGGACTTCAGGCATTTTGGCATTTCCTTCTCCCCAGTCTTCCTCCAGACTCTGGCACCTTGATTTCCGAATGACATGCAAAACTGAGCAACAGTCCAGTGCTGCTTCTCTGTAGCCCAGGTCAGGCGCTTCTGCCGCTGTTTCTGGTTCAAAAGTGGCTTGACCTAGGGAATGCGCCACCTGTAGCCCATTTCCTGCACACGCCTGTGCACGGTGGCTCTGGATGTTTCTACTCCAGATTCAGTCCACTGCTTCCGCAGGTCCCCCAAGGTCTGGAATCGGTCCTTCTCCACAATCTTCCTCAGGGTCCGGTCACCTCTTCTCGTTGTGCAGCGTTTTTTGCCACACTTTTTCCTTCCCACAGACTTCCCACTGAGGTGCCTTGATACAGCACTCTGGGAACGCCTATTTGTTCAGAAATTTCTTTCTGTCTTACCCTCTTGCTTGAGGGTGTCAATAATGGCCTTCTGGACAGCAGTCAGGTCGGCAGTCTTACCCATGATTGCGGTTTTGAGTAATGAAACAGGCTGGGAGTTTTTAAAAGCCTCTGGAATCTTTGCAGGTGTTTAGAGTTAATTAGTTGATTCAGATGATTAGGTTAATAGCTCGTTTAGAGACCCTTTTCATGATATGCAAATTTTTTGAGACAGGAATTTTGGGTTTTCATGAGCTGTATGCCAAAATCATCAGTATTAAAACAATAAAAGACCTGAAATATTTCAGTTGGTGTGCAATGAATCTAAAGATATTAAAGTTAAATGTTTATCATTACATTATGGAAAATAATGAACTTTATCACAAAATGCTAATTTTTTGAGAAGGACCTGTATACCTCTATCAATCATCCAACAGTTTCTAACTATCAACCTATACTTTAATATATACAATTTCAAACATAAAAATCCATGGAAAAATAAATAATGGCATAATGGTAATCAAATGGCAATCAAATAATAAGCAGTTTTAAATGAACTGAATTGAAAGCAAGCAACTTATTTATAATCAAAATGACAAAATTATTATCATCATCATCCATTCTGGGATTGATTTTTGACAAAACCTATAGCAATAACTCAAATTTGACCAAAAAAGCTATAGTAGGCAGCATAATTAAGTTGCCTGCCTTTTGGAACAGCCTTCATGTAGTTAGCATATGATATGATAAATTAAAATGCAGATATGTATTGATGGCACAGACATTGAAAAAAACAGCTAAAGGTATCCGCTCAACTGCCCTGACAGACAAAATAAAGTCATGAAGCTTATTTGATGGAGCTGTAGCACATCTGAGAAGAATTCGCTGACTAATGTATCTGTCAGTCTCTCTGGCTAATGCACTTCAGGCTGTCCTCAGGTCAGCCGTCTCGAGCCGAGACAGCAGTGATTTAAAGGATCACAGAGTGAGCAAGGTGACTTTCTGCGTTTCAACTGTCCCAATACTGGACTCTCAAATGGGCTGGTACTTGAAACACTCTCCTTCATAGAGTTCCCTTCTAGCTTATACACTTACTCTCCCAGAGTCTTTCATTTCTCTAAGCATGGTTTCTCTAGTGCCCCGGTCTTATGGTCTGTTCAGTCAACAGGCGAAAGTGCAGGACAGACTCACTGTAAACCCTAATAAGTTGAGACTACTCAAATGATTTGAGGAAAGTGGTTGCGTAAGTTTTTTTGAGTAATGGGAAAATTCAAACTTAATTAATTGAGTTGACCTAATGTGGTCTTCTCATTGAATTAACTTAAATGTTTAAGTAAAGATAACTTAAAAGGCAAATGGAGTAAACTCAAATTTTCCAGGTTATATTTTGTTGTTTACTTATTATTAAATACATTTTAAATAAATTATAAATCATTAAACCAAGTTTTGTTTTTCACAACAGCTTTATTAGGCTTACATTACATATCTTAACTTCTATAATGCATACTGACTGAACATTGTATATTAACATTTAATCAGTAAAAAATACAATTACAATACTTGCAGTAAATTAAATCAATTGATTAAAAATTTTAATTGAAAAGTGAAATTGACCAGATCAGAACAATTGACCAGAACAATTAAAAACACAGTGTAATGAACAACAACAGACATTGTCTGTTATTGTAAATATTGTCATCTACTTATCTTTCACCCTTTGTAATAGTTGTGTGTGTCCCTCAGTTGTCCTCGGTGTCAATAGATAGATCTCAACATCATACAGTCACTTTTAGAATGGGTTCAAAATTTCAAAATATGCTGGAAAACCAAAAAATGTGTCAGTACTGCAGGCTAACATCAGCGAGATCTCATCCTGGGTAAACTGCCACTGTTGGTCCAAAGGGTCTCATTGCCGCAGTCCTTTAGATGAATGGTTGGGGCAGGGATCGAAGGATCCTGTGATTAAAATAAAAAAAATAATTAAGACGCATTTTCTTTTAATACATCGTACAGTACTCATTGTTTAAGCACAGGTTAGAGTGATATAATAATAAAAATGTAACAATACAAAGGAATGTTGCTAGTTGGACAGCAACAAGAATGGAAATAATCAAAGCAAGTCAAAGTGCTTTCTTGCCGTTTCAGTAACTAAATAAAATACAAGATAACTTGGGAAACTGAATTGTATTCAAACAAAAACTCTTTCTGTGTGCTTTACCTTATTGATGACTCAGATCTTTGAAGAGCAGCAGTAGCCTATTCGTGAAGAATGGCAGCGTTTACCACCTGGCCTAAAAACAATCATATATATATACACAGTAAATTACATCATAATAAAACTAAGTACATGGTAGATTTCTACACTTACTAGAACATTGAAACAAACAAAAGGAGTGAAATTTACACTGCACTTCAACAATTATGATATCATTTTAAGTATGTTGCTAAAAAACTTGTTTGCCTCACATGAATCAAGTCAGCTGCAGTTCTTCCTTCAGTTAGTTACTGTTTCTGAAGCCTCTGAGGACAGTTGAGAAGAAAGTGTCTGCTGATTTGTCAAAGGAGAATACGTTAACAACTCAAACATAAACGCACTCAATTTAAATCAACAACACTCAATCTTATGTTTTTGTTAAATACTCTATTTAAAAAGGTTTTATGAAAAAGTTTTTATTTGCACTTACCTTCGTCTGATATAAATGTCTGGAAAGGAAAAACAGGACGCTGTCAGTGCACGCAGTAACTGAAGGCAATGGGCTAAAATACAGTTCAGAAAAAAATATGACATTGAAAAACTTTGCCGTTGTGTTATGGTAAACATTATACAATGATTTTATTAATTCACACTTAGCTTAGTCTGATGTAAATCTCACAGAAAATACCGGGCGCTGTCAGCGCGCAAGATTTGAATGGAGCAGGGGCGGGAATAAACGGCTCGAAAACAACGTCGGGCTAGAAAATACAGTTTAAAAAAACTGTTACAACATTGAACAAATTGTGATGTTATGTTCTGGCAAACATGTTATTTAAAATAGTTTTATGAATTCACACTTACCATACGTTTTCTCAGCCTCAGAAAATACCGGACGCTCTGCGCGCGCAAGAAGAACTACAGTGAGTCAGGGGCTGCTGCGGGGGAGGGGGGAGAACAGGCTCGAGAGTCGAGACTCGAGACAGTCGTCGATTAAAAAAAGATTCCATTTACAGGCGTCAGGAATTGAAAGTCTTGATCCAAATGCGAGGCCTGAAATGTCTGTACGTGATGGACAGGACCGATTTAACCCCTAAATGACTGTTTTATGCAGTGTCAGTCAGTCCCTCTGGCCTGCTGCCTGCATCAACAAATTCACGATGAACAAAAAAAATACTGCCTTGTGTATCGACCAATCAGCGTGTTGTCAAGGCAGAATTTCAGGCACGGCCAATCATATTAAACCGACACATAGTGAATCATTTAAATAACTTGAAATTTTGAGTTCATAACACTTAAAATCTTAATCTGAAAGACTGTTGCTGCCAAATGAGTACATTAAACACAACTGTTTCATTTTTGATGCAAAAACTTGCTATTGTAAGTAATGTTAAGTTATGATAACTTGATTTCTTTATTAATGATAACATTGGGGTTTACAGAGAGCTGAAATTCTCAGAGCGTACTACTAACAATGCAGTTTGGTTGCTGTAGATTAACTGACTCTTCCTGATCTCTGTTTATATCAAGCAATGGCTTTCCCAAGGGCAACGATATGCTGCCAGTCTGCAGTGCTAGTAAGAAACCAATTTATTTGGACTGATACGAACACAACAAGGAACCGATGCAGGGCTAAAACGAAAATCAAGCAAGTTTGATTAGTGCTAGGGTTAGTTATTTGAGCAAATCTCAAGCCTAAGTATTAGACTACTGTTTATACTTGCACTGTTTGTGCTAAACACACAAACAACATGAACAACACACCAGGAAAGGTTTGCTGTTACTTTTCAATGTGATCACACATTCAATTATAACCAAAAACAGGTGAATTTTTAAAAAATATTCTTACATTAAAGTTGGCATGAAATAAAAATTCATCCTATCTATTTTCTAAATGCATGTTATAGATTTTACTATGAACAAATAATCCGTGCATGTTTCATTTTTAACATTTTTTTTACCTTGCAATGTTTAAGCAAAATATCATAACCAGATCTTCTTGTAAAACGACAGATCATTTAATCTGCTTAAACACATCTCAATTTCCAATTAACAACCGATGCATATAACCTGCCCTATATTTTTTCTTTTTCGATAATCTGTCACAATAGGGAAGGAAAATTCTGTTGCCACTTCCATTTCAACATGCCTTTAAAGGGGTCCTATTATGCCCTTTTATGAAGTTTTGATTTTGACTTTTGGGGTGTACTAGAATATGATTTTATGCTTGATTGTTTAAAAAAAGTTTTTTTTTTTTTTTTTACATTATTACAGCAGAGTCTGGTTGAACGCTTCGTTTTCGATGAAGCCCCTCCTTCTGATAAATGAAATGTGCTGTGATTGGTTAGCTGGCCCAGTGTGTTGTGATTGCCAGCGCTTAGCGCGTGTTCGGGAAATATCACGCCCATTCATAATCGCAATATTAATGATGCCGTCAATTTCAAACCATGTTATAATGTTCAGGAACAGTGTTAAAAATAAATTTTAACCTCTCTAAGTTCATCAGCCTAAGGACAAACTTTTTCCAGGGTGTAAAAATATGAAGGTAAATCAGTAGCTAAACTCGAGAGCACGTAGATGTGAATTTGAGAACTTGTACAATAAATATTCCTACTTGTATGTGAACATTTACACTCACAGCTCCGATGTGAAAACCTGTAAAATAAAAATCTGAACTTGAACGCTGAGATTTGCACTCGCAGACAATAGTCACAAACCTGTATTCTGAATCTGAAGCTGCAGACAAGCAGTCACAAATGTGTAAAATGCCATTCACAGAAATACAATGACAATCACAAACATGTAAAATATATTTGCACTTCTTCTAACATTCAAATTCGCAGTACAACCTCAAATTGGCACTTGCAACTTCTCAAATCTGTCACTGCAAGTTCAAATTTCGCGCCTTGACTTTTGCTACTCTTTTCGCGATATATGAGGTGCAAAACTGATTTGTGCACTTGTCAGTGGCGGTGAGAGCGGAAGGGGGGCGGGAGCGGGGGTGTTCGAAGGAGCCGTCTTATTGGTTGGCGCCTAGCCAATGAAATGGGACTTCTATTGTACGCGATGATGTCACGAAACCCGCCTCCTCGTGGATGTTCTGAAACGCTAACATGGCTTAATGCATTAGACTGATTTAAAAGACAAATTATATTATCAAACTTAGTGATATTAACACCATACTGCATACTACAGAAAAGCAGATGAGCACAGAATATGACGAAAGAAAGCAAATTTGTGTTCAGTGCAAATAAACCAGCTGCCTGTGTTTAATTAATAATGTATAACGAATTTATATATATAGGGCTGTCAATCGATTAAAAATTTTAATCTAATTAATTACATACTCTGTAATTAATTAATCTAAATTAATCGCATACACAATCTTACAATGTGTACATGGTACAATTTCTGGTAAGCTACATTTTTATTATTATTGCTTGACACAAATTTCACGATTTCAATTTAATTTAATTATTGTGATTTGATGCAATATTGACTCATTTGGATAAATATACAAGATAGGCATTCATTTTTCTCAAGAAAAAAAAAATCTCACCCAATGCTGTAAAAATACAGAGAGCCATATCAGCTGGTAGTATTTAAGGTTAAAAATAGCTCAAATTAAATATAATGTGTGTTTATTACAAATAACAACTTTGATATAAGTAAAAATATAATACATATGTAATATAGTAGTAGGCTACATAAATTTAGAAAAACACTCTATATAGCACTTTTTTTATAGCCAACTATAACGTGCTATCATATGGTCATGAAATGGCTTTCCTGAGGTAACTTAGGCTAAATGTTATGTGACATAGCACTAATTGTTCTCCAGCTGTTTTATTGACCTCTTTTCGCGGTTGAAAAACACTGATTGATCGAGGAATATACATTTCGGTAAGTTTTAGGCTGCCCTATATCTTTCAACATTGTTCATTCGTGTTTACAATTAGCTAGAGATGATCGGTTCACGTGCCGCTATAGGGATCTGTCATGTCACATTTACAAGCGCCAACGGTATTTATTGTTTGATTTTCGTAATAAAATTGACAGAATCTGAGAGCTGAGATTTTTTTAATATCATAATAAGTTACGTCTGTCTTGTCTGTTTCCGTGTCCTCTCTTTGGTGCGCGATTTTTCTGTGCGTGAGAAAATGGTTGTGTGACGTGAGAGCGCGTGAAAAGTTACAACACACACACACACACACACACACACACACACACACACAATTAAGCGCGCTTTCTCTCAGACACACTCACCGACTCACGCACTCCTGGATGCTTTGCATTGATGTGGTACTTTAGAGTTGACGAACTCCGTCAAACAATGATCCAAGCAGCGCGTTCTTGTCTCCCTCCTTTTTACACGAATGGTGGCTACGGCTAGAACGGCTCCGCAAAGGTCAAACCGGAATGGATTAATCTGCGTTATTTTTTTTAACGCGTTATTTCTTCTCAAATTAATTAATCGAAATTAACGCGTTATTTTGACAGCCCTAATATATATATATATATATATATATATATATACACAACTGTTGGTCCATTAAGCCTCATTAAGCGTTTCCTTGGTTTTCTATGAGAGGAAAATGCTTAACGTACAATTAATCGAGTTGCGTTAATTTTCTGCTCAATTGCTTTTCTGTATGCTTTATTTATGGTGTTTCTTGAGTTTGGTCTTTTAATACCACTGTCTTAAGTTAACGTGTTGCGTTCATTTTCTGTGCTCATCTGCTTTTCTGTAGTATGCATTATTAGTATGGTGTTTACTAAGTTTGATAATATCATTTATGTCTTGTAAATCAGTCTAATGCATTAAGCCATGTTAGCGTTTCAGAACATCCACGAGGAGGCGGGTTTCGTGACATCATCGCGTACAATAGAAGTCCCATTTCATTGGCTAGGCGCCAACCAATAAGACGGCTCCTTCGAACACCCCCGCTCCCGCCCCCCTTCCGCTCTCACCGCCACCGAGTTACAAGTGCACAAATCAGTTTTGCACCTCATATATCGCGAAAAGAGTAGCAAAAGTCAAGGCGCGAAATTTGAACTTGCAGTGACAGATTTGAGAAGTTGCAAGTGCCAGGACAATTTGAGGTTGTACTGCGAATTTGAATGTTACAAGAAGTGCAAATATATTTTACATGTTTGTGATTGTCATTGTATTTCTGTGAATGGCATTTTACACATTTGTGACTGCTTGTCTGCAGCTTCAGATTCAGAATACAGGTTTGTGACTATTGTCTGCGAGTGCAAATCTCAGCGTTCAAGTTCAGATTTTTATTTTACAGGTTTTCACATCGGAGCTGTGAGTGTAAATGTTCACATACAAGTACGAATATTTATTGTACAAGTTTTCAAATTCACATCTACGTGCTCTCGAGTTTAGCTACTGATTTACCTTCATATAAAAAACAGCGACAGCAACTTGTCCTCTTTTCTAAAGCAGCCCAACATGGCCTCACCCCCTTGGTTGCGTGTTCCAGAGTGCAGGGTTTATGTAAATTTTAGGGTTGGTGATGTCACCAACCCGGGAAGAAGCTTGTTGTAGTCCCTACCACCCATTTGTTGTAGTCCTTAAAAAGTGATTTCTGTAAAATAAAATATCTCCCTTTGCATTGAACTTTAAGTTTTGTAACTTTGCAGATGTTGTTAATGCTCAAACAGTAACATTACACACTAATTAAAGTTAAAAAAGTGAAATCATAATCAAGGAGCCTTTTAAAGTATGGAGCTGAGCCATATCTTTAGGCTCTTTTGAGTAGGGCTAGTAAACAACAACCCAGAACACCCTAGCAACCACTTCACGAGTTCATACTTAAAATTAGAGTGGATAAGGTTTAATGCGTATTTGGCGTGCTGTCCAGGGGAGGGCTCCGAGCTCGGAGTTTGGCCCGAACCCAGAGTACCCCCTCCCTATGTAAGTGTTTAGGACTAGAAGTGTGGAGAAGGGGCGATGGAGCGATGCTACTAAACTATCAATGGAGTGAAGTGAGATTGCTGAATCTATATACCTCTTATCATTAATTGCTGGGTGCACTCCACTCGTGTTAATTAACTGAACGTGCTCCTCCCGAACTTTGTTAATAAAACATCATATAGCAACATTCTAAAAGCCATTGAGAATACCAACTGCATAGCAACACCCTAATATCTAAGCAGTGAGATTTGCATTGTTTAGGAGCATTGATAGTATTCATGCAAAATGCACATGTATTTGTTTGCACATTGAATATGTTTTGTTTGTTATTTAATTTATTTTTGGCCCTGGCTCAAATAATCATTTGCCTGTAACAAAGTTTTGCTACTCATTCTGACCGGCTCAAGCTTGTTATCAAGGTTGCAGGCAGTGTATTTGTGTCAGAGATGTCAATAAATATAATCATCTTTATGCCATGGCTTGACGTACTCAGTTAAGCAGGATTGTCAAATAATCAATTTTTCCCACAGACCCACACACTTCATTTTCTGCCAAACAGTTTGCGGTTTCAACTCCGAATTGCTTCAGGGATTTTTTTTTTTATTCCTTGTGTGACGTAAAGGGATTCATTGACACTGGAGATGACAAGCAGTTTCACTTCACTGAGCTGGTTAATGATTTTTCACATTCACATTCAAAGCCAAATTTAACAGCAAGTCACCTGCTGAGGTATTCAAAGAAGAACAACGGAGAGCCATTATTACATGATTAATTTATGTTCACCTTTTGCACACCATATGCAGTTACAACAAAATGCAGCGACCACAAAATATTTATTCGCTTTCTCAACCTGTTTCTGAAGTGGTGCTTCACACCTAAAAAAAACTATTAATTATAGTGCTTCTCTAAAGTGGATGCTGGCCTTAGAGTCTTTTACTGACACGAGGAAGTGCGTGCATGTTTTTAAATTGCATTAATGGCCCTTGGAAGTAGGCCAACATTTGTTTATTTGATTCACCAATTGGCAGTAGAAAATCACATAATGTTTTATAACCTTCTGATGTCTCTCATAGGCCCACTTCCTCATATCATAAAAGTGCTTAGGAGAGACCAGGGAATGTTGAAAGTTGTAACACGGTCGGCTTAACCAATTAAAAATGAGCTACAGAGGTCTTGACTTTAAGTAAAAATGGATTGGAATGGAAAAATAGAAAGGATTTAACCCCCAAAATATTTAAGTGTATATATATCAGTATGTGTGCCACGTTTTAAGGTCCGTTTACACTACACTGTTTTCAAATAAAAACGGAAAACTTTTTTAAAATACAAATGGGTTTCTAAGGGGCCGTTTACACAACACCATTTTCAACTAAAAACAGAAACCTTTATGCATCTTGGTCGTTCATTTACACGACAATGGCATTTTCAGGGCCTGACAAAGCAAACTTTTGAAAACGTGTTTTGAAGTGCAAGTTTTTGAAAACGATACCTTTATCGCGTCAAAAACGCAAATTTGTGAAAACAGTGACGTCCTGTGCATGCATATTACGAGTTCTATAGGTGCATAGTGTTTCTTTACAAGGTGACCTTGCCAACTACTGGCCTGGTATGCAGGTATGGTTTTTAATCGTTTTCGCGGATCCGTGAGAACGGGGATTGTTTTGACAATGTTGTCGTCTGTACACGAAAAACGCAAAGGAAAAACTTTTCTGTTTTTAGTACATTGTTGTCGTGTAAACATACCCTTAAACATCAGCACTCTGTGTAGTTGATATAAGGGTACGTTTACATGACAATAATAAACTAAAAATGTAAAAGTTTTTTCTTTGTACAGTTAACATCATAATCAAAATGATCCACATTCACACGGATCCGCGAAAACGACTAAAAACACTTTGTAAAGAAAGACTACACGCCTTCGCACAGACGCATTCTTTTACAGAGCACTTGCACCAAACGTTCATGCCTGACTAAACACATAATACGCATGTGCATGTCCGTTTTCACAGATTCACATTTGTACTAGACCTAGTCCTAGACGATAGTGATATTGTTTTTTTCAAAAACCTGCACTTTGAAACCCGGTTTCAAAAGTTTGCTTTTTTAGGCCCACAAAACATTTCAACTAAAAATATAAACATTTTCAACTAAAAATATAAAAGTATTTTTGTGTTTTGGCTGTTCATTTACTATTGTAAAAAGCGCTATATAAATAAATGTGACTTGACTTGACAACAAAGGCATTTTGGGGGCCTGAAAATACAAACTTTTGAAAAAGGGATTCAAAGAGCAAGTTTTTGAAAACGATATCGTTAACGTCTCCGTGTAAACCACAAAACCGTGAAAACGGTAATGTCATGCGAATGCACGTTACGTGCTTAGTCTGTAGCCACTTGTTTCTTTACAAAGTGACATCGCCAACTGGTCTGGTCATGGCATGTTTTTAATAGTTTTTGCGGATCCGTATGAACAGATAATAATAATAATAATTCATTACATTTATATAGTGCTTTTCTCAGCACTCAAAGTGCTTTACATAGAAGGGGGAATCTCCTCAACCACCACCAATGTGCAGCATCCACCTGGATGATGCGACGGCAGCCATAGTGCGCAAGAACGCCACCACACACCAGCTTACTGGTGGAGAGGTGACAGGGTGATGAAGCCAATTGGTATATACATATATATATATAGGGATGATTAGGAGGCCATGATGGACAGAGGCCACTGGGCAAATTTGGCCAGGATGTTACACCCCATACTCTTTCGAAAGACATCCTGGGATTTTTTGTGACCACAGAGAGTCAGGACCTTGTTTTAACGTCTCATCCGAAGGACGGTGCTCTTTGACAGTATAGTGTCCCCATCACTTTACTGGGGCGTTAGGACCCACACAGACCACAGGGTGAGCACCCCGTGAGGCCAGCAGGGGGTGCTCACCAGGGTGATTCGCCCTACTATGAGCAACCTGGTTCTCCCAGAAGGTCTCCCATCCAGGTACTCACCAGGCTCAACCCTGCTTAGCTTCAGTGGGCAACCAGTCTTGGGCTACAGGGTGATATGGCTGCTGGCATATTAAAGGCACACTATATGTAGAAATTGTGTTTTTGTCAAACAGCGACCCCTATAGTCGCTGTGGAATACTTGCACTGTCGTAAATAGCTAGCTAGACATATGTGGAAATTATTGGACTGGTCTAATCAACAATGGATGAATGAACAGCATCGTAAAAAAATGACAAGCTACAATCAGGCGCAACAACATACAACATAAAACGCAAAAAAATTTAGAAATAAGAGATTTACTATAGTCCATCAACAAGTTCGCCAGGTCAGCATCGCTGTTGCATCCAGTGCTGCTTTTTAGCTCGCGCCAACTAGTGAAAGCCCGACCGAGTGGGACTCTTGTCCGGTTCCTCACGCGGTCAGATTCTCTTTTCCTCTTCTGACCGCATTTTCTTTGCGTTTTCCATTGTCGAGTATCACGTCTGAAATGTGCGCAAGTGTCTTCGTGCTTCATATGTTGTTGTTGATGTGTGTGACGTCGTTGCCGTAAAGCATGTCGTGATTCTCGCGAGATTTGTCGGGACACTCCTCTCAAATTTGCATTGCTGGTTTTTACAGCGGCGTCACCCCCCAATCTTTACTACCAGGGTGATTCGCCCTACTATGAGTTTGTTTACCACCGAAATGACTTTGAAGCTGTTATAAGTAGTGCTGCCACTAACGACTAATTTTCTAACGACTAATCTTTCGACTAATTTTACGATTAGTCGACTAATCTAAACGACTAATTAAAAAAAAACATTGTTTGTCATTTCGTTGTGTCCATTTTATTTTGAACTGAAGGGCCAAAATATAAAATGTCACCTGTTGAAAAACATTATGTATTAACAATCTAAGCATAAGTATCTGCATTTCCATTACCATTAGTCAGAGTCCTAATCTAATCCTCTATTAACAAACATGCATGTATTCATTACTTAAATTAGCTCTTTGTCCTGCCTTAAATTAATACATTAGCTTACTGTACATTTTTATATGTACATTTCTGAAATGCATAACTGATAACATCACTGTGAATTGTAGGCTAAAGTAGATGCACTCATGCATTTTAGGTAAAGCTGCTTTGAAACAATATGTATTGTGAAAAGCGCTATACAAATAAATTGGAATTAAATTGAAAGAGTCTGGACTAGCCTACTACGCTTAGCTCTGCCTTATAATGAATCGCGCTGAAGCAGGCAGGCACGCAGATATGCAGCTCTCGTTTACACTTGCGTGCATGCCGGGCCCGTGCCGCGGTACGCGTGAATGTGAAAGCAACACAGACTCGGGTGCGCGTTTTAGCTGATTATGTATTTAGTTAAATAAAACACTTGTAAGGGATGATAGTGTTGATGATTTACCTTGGATACGAGCAGAGGTGTAGTGGTAAAAAAAGAGGTGGGTAAACTATAAATTCTGGTGGACCACAACGTGGTCACCCGGTAAGGTGGGCCACTGCCTACCTGATGACATTGCTAACATTGCTCGACATTAAGCCTTTTCACTTGTCCTTCGGACAAGTAAATCTGTCATTCACTTGTCTGAGTAAAAAAATTGCTCGTCCGGATTTTTTTTTTTTTTTTTTGGTGTGTGTGTTAATTTATTCTAAAACAATATTCTCATTTATTCTGATTATTCTCATCAGTGTTCAATCAGCTTTGATATTTAAATCGGCATATTGTAATATCTGCACCTTTAAAGGGCATCCACTCCCCCTATATTATTAAATGTATGCTTCATCTTTCATTTTAAATTCATAAATTTGGTCAATAAATTCAATTATTTAGAATAATAAGACACTATAGGGCTGTTACCCTAGGGGCTGATCAAATTAAATAATGTACACTGAAAAATTACAATTGTGTAAAATAATGTTATGAAATTGATTTAAATTTACATATAAGAAACATTGGAAAGAATGATACTACTTTTACACATAACACTAAACCGCCAGTAGGTGGCGGCAGGCGACCGTCTTAATGAGTGAGTCATTGATTCATTCAAACAAACAAACGATTCGTTCAAATGGCTGATTCATTCAAGAATGAGACAGATGTTTATGAATGGGTCATTGAATCTTTGACTCAATCGATTCGTTCAAAATGCTGAATCATTCAGTAATGAAAACAGGTCGAGTGTTCCTGTGAGATGCGCCGTGGTTCTGCTGTGATTTTTGTTTGGAACTATTTTCGCTGCTGAAACAGAACAAAAACAGCCAATATTGCATCTAAAATGTAAGTGACTTAATTTTAACTGTTTATTAAACTGTTGTAAGAAAATGTCACATTTTCAATCGTGATGGTGTTCAGGAAAAATAACATATGTTAAAAATATAAAAACTCCACATTTAGATTTTTTATAGGCAGTATGTTGTTAACTGGTTAACTGAGTGTGTGTGTGTGCGGTCATTTGTGTAGATTTCTCCTCGAGAGGCTGCCCGAGCGTCAACAGCGCAACCTCACCGTCCGTCAGTAAAAGTCAACAACACTGACAGTAATACAGCGCAATATGAAAGAGTTCGTATTTGGTTTAACAACCTATGAAACTAATAATGAACAATATGAAACTAAAACGACATAAGCTTAATTTAAAATGTCTTAGGAACTACGGGCTATTTAGAGGTGGATAAACGCTATTTAGAGGTGGATAAACGCACTTTGGAGGTGGGTAAACGCTATTTCCAAATATTGGGAGGTGCGTAAACGGCGTTTACGTGCGTTTAGCCTCCACTACATCCCTGGATACGAGCGAGAGCGAGTCTGCAGTGTATTCGCGCTTAGCCCGTGGAATCAGGGCAACACATTTGGAAAAGTGTCTCCTCAAAAGAGTCAATTTGCAAGCAGCAGAATGCCACCTTATGCGACACACGCACCTGTGTTGTTCACTCAGCTGCGCATAATAGCACAGAATTAATTAAAATATATATATATATTGACCCGCGTTCTGTTTTCTATCATGCGCCGTGTACGTTTGCGATTGCGTAAGATGCACGCAAACACACCAGGGTTCGGTAGAATTAAGTTGAGTGTGAAACCAGACCAACGCTGCGGGGGCGCCGGGAACAATCGCGCGCGGGCTCGGACCGCAGCAAACGAGCCCAGTGTGAAAGCACCGTCACCTGCCTCCAAGTACAGCTCGCTGCATCCTGCGGTGGATATCCAACCCGGCCCACATCCATGTGTGACGTCAGAAGCCACGCCCATCCAAGTGTGACGTCGGAAGCCTCGCCCATGTCCAAATACGGCACGTGACTCGATTTGTTGTACGCATGCGCAAATGATGCTGCCTCTGTCGGAAAGGTCGGAAATATGTTTACGGCTGTTATCATAGTTATTGGTTTATAATAAAGATGAGGTTATTTGTATAGAGGTGTGACGCTACAGATTATTGGTACAGTTAAATTGTGACGCTTTGGCAGGCTTGGAATGGTCTAAATCACAATCACTCCCTTAACAGTGAGCATTGCTCACTGGTTTTGTAAGTTAATGACATGGTAGTACAAGTAAACAATGTACCTTAAAACGATATTTTTGTATTTCTCTTGTATTTCTGTTACACAACTGGTAATCAATAATCATGGTTTTGCTATTATAAACGTATAAGGGAGCATCTATACTTAAACTAAAACGAGTTTTTGTCACTTTCTTAATTATATGGGATCCAAACTGCACTTATAGTTACCCCTTCTAAATAAATAAAAAATAAATGTAAACTTTTTTTTACATTTCTTTCTATGTGGTTATAGAAATATTGCATTTTTACAACCAAATTAAGAATTCACTTATTAGTTAATGCCTGTTATAGCAAATGACTTTGAAATCAAATAATAAAACAGCAGAATGGAATTTATGTAAACCTTAAAGAACCAATATGGTGAAACTAGAAAAATTAGAATATCGTGCAAAAGTTCATTTATTTCAGTAATTCAACTAAAAGCCGATACTATATATATAATATAGACTCATTACATGCTCATTTCAAGCCTTTATGTGTTATAAATTTGATGATTATGGTTTACAGCTATGTTGAATTACTGAAATAAATGAACTTTTGGACAATATTCTAATACATAAAAAACAGTTAATCTCTCGCTTCACCTACTGTACAGGTTTTATGAGATTAACATATCAAAATATCATCATAGTTTAAAATATCTTGGTCACAAATTAATTTTTTATTTAATATTTTGTGTTAACACATCAAGTTTACACACATGGGTCTAAAATGACCCATCTATGCAAGTGTGATAACTTTTTGTTAAAATAACCAATGTCACAGTTGTTCAGAGCAACACATTCACTATACTACTTAAAATCAATAGTATATTCCTGCACAATCGAAAGGCTGCAGCTTTAGGACCCCGGGTACAGGACCCTAGTTTTTTAGTTTGTACATACATAGTTCGAAAGACATTTAATCTCAGGAGTATTTTTATAAAATGTGTTTTTTTATTCAAAATGTATCAGAGGCATTTTAAAATTTTTAAATTTACACAAAACAAATTAAAAATGTATATCAACACAACTGAAAAAGTGGAGTGAGTCTTAGTTTCTTGAATTATACTGTATATTGATTAACCTCCTTAAGTTTAACTAATTTGCTCATTATCAGGTAAAATAACGATGGAATCAGCATATGCAGTCACTAAATGATATGGCCAGATATCAGAAGGCAAAACTCGAGAATGATTCAAGCATGAATTTATTTATATATACACATGTATTTATTTATTTTATATGAAAGAACAAAATTATTTGTGCTCCAACAAAAGCACCAAAAAGATCCCCTTTTCCACCAGTTGCTGCAAGAATGGCTTCAACTCTGAGAGAGAGAGAGAGAGAGAGAGAGAGAGAGAGAGAGAGAGAGAGAGAGAGAGAGAGAGAGAGAGAGAGAAATATATATTTCAGTTGAACATGTTAAACAAATGTCTATTTCTGAATTAACACTTAACACTTATGAAATGTTGTAGAGAGAGAAAGTCAAATAGAATATTCATGTTACTGACGTCTAATTCCAAACTCCAAATGTGTAAATGTAAGAGCAACACCCATCAATTGAATGGTCTCCCTTCTTTCCTCAATTGTTTGTCAATTTGTCGGTTAAAATCTTCCACTTCACTGAAATAGTTTTCAGAGAACAGTCACTGTTGTGTTAACAGAAATATCAGTAACAAAAGGGTGCACTGGGCATTGTGCAAAAATAATTAATAATCTACTCTGAGCTGCAATGGATGAATAGAAAATGAGAATTTCTCTTTAGTCATAAAACTGCAGCAGGGACATTCGAACCACCCATCCAGGCAGAATTGATCTGCATCAGGCTTGAACTGAAAATGTGTAGGATGCTGTAAAACATGACAATGACAATAATTATGTGATCTTTCCATTAATCTAGAATAGATAGAAGGATACATAGAGAATTTGCCACATACACAGAGTTATCAAGTAAGATGTAGTGAAATGATTCGGTTGCTCAACCAAGTTACTTTGCAAGGGTTGTAAGTGATAAGTGATCAGACCAAAACGTTTTAACCTAGCTATCGTTAAGTTGTTAATTACAATTCAGACAAACCTTTGGCCTGACAGTTAACAGTACGCTAACTTGATTAGGATACAAACCAAAGTTTATTTTTACTTACCGACATGGCAAACAATCACTTGCTTTCAAAATTGTAGTACTTCTGAAAATAAGTATAATATAGTTAGGAAAGACTGCTGATGTGATGGCTGGCTTGCCGTCACTATATTTACTATGAATCAATAATAACACTTATTCATATTACAACAGTTTATCGTCACATTACATTATCTAAACATGTATAACTTCTTTGCATAGCAATGACTGAACAACTTCAAACTTTTTCAATATGGAGTATTTACAACGGACAGTGTGACAATCAAATCTCATATTCTTTACAAGCAGAATAAGATTTACAGGATGTAACGTCACACATAAGCACTGAAAAAATATATTTTTTCCTATTTACCCTTAATCCAAATAACAACATGAAATTGGTGATATAATAATGCAGTTAGTATAGCATAATAGTAATAGTATACAAAACAAAATTCTCAGTTGAGAATCTAACGTAGTTACTGATACGAAATTCACTCAGCCAAATGTAACACACAACTCAGTTGAGACATTACAGGGGAGTTAAATGACCAAATATGTAAGTTGAAGATAATTCATAGCTCTAAAACAACATCATCAAACCTTATTGATTCGAATTACATCGATATTTTGACAATGCTAGTCAAGTGATCAGCCGCACCGCACTGACCTCATTACAAACTATTATTAAAGTGATAAGAGCTGCTTTCAACAGGTAACATCTCATTCTCATACAACTCATTCGTATTATGTTGAACAGTGTTTATACTAAAACCGCAAGTGTGTTTTGTGCATTTTGTTTCGCAGTTACCTTCGTCTTCTAGTCTTCTCTTCTCGATGCTTCTTCCTGTTTTTAAATGTTAATGAGAATGTGTCCAATTTGGCCATGGGCGTGGTGGGTTCTGACGTCACACTTGGATGTGGCTGGGTTGGATGTCCACCGCAGGATGCAGCGAGAGGCTACTCCCTGCCTCCGCAATTTTTCATATCAAAGCAGTGAAGGCGGGGGAGGGGGAAGGAAGAGGATGGCAGATTAACCAGCAGGGCGCGCACATCGCACAGACTGGTGTGTGGAGGTGAATTACAGTGAGCCGTTTGAGACGGGAGACCAAAAATAAATATGCGGTCAATAGTAAAACGACACGTCGACTAAAAAAATTGGCGTCGACTAATTTGCCTGGTCGATTACGTCGACTAAGTCGACTAATCGCGGCAGCACTAGTTATAAGGCAACATTTTTTTCATCATATTTAGCAGGGATGGAAATTAGCACCCGCCACCAGCCAAATGCGGGTGATTTTGTGTTGTGGCGGGTAAACTCGCTTCACCTACCGGCCACCGTGGCGGGTAAATAAAAATAGCATACTGTTTCACCCGGACGGCGGACACTTTTAGAGGAGGCACACCTTCAAACAAAAATGTGGCGTTACATCGCAGGCGTAGAGGTCTGCAGAGAAAACATCATGGTGCGTTCACACCAGACGAGAATAGCGCATCTGGCGCGAGTGATTTCAATGTTAAGTCAATGCAAAGACGCGTTACGCGCGTAAAAAATTCCTACGGCGCGAATGAGGTGTAGAGCGCGCCGTGGTAGATGCGAATACGCCTCATTCGCGCGGCAAGTTCGAACTTCTGATGCGTTCTGCGCGCATGATTTTATTGAATGCTTTTGTGCATTCACGCGTTTGACGCGAATTCGCGTCTGCCGCCCGAGTTGAAAAATCTGAACTTTGGCGTCAATTCGCGCCGCGTTAACCAATCAGGAGCCTAGCTGCTGTCACGTGGTGAAGTATCTGGATGCTTCAATAAATTATTTTGTACAAAATGCCTGATGTGGTTCTAACGCACAACAAAGCAAATATTTTATCACATAAAACTTGATTTTAATATATGAGACATATTCATTTTGTATTGAATGCTATTTATTCCATTTCATATCTAGATTATATTAAATATTATTCTAATGTAAAGGCAATCAACATACTATAGCTCATAAATCCGTGTCTGGAGAGTGTTGTGTGAGAGAAAAAAAAAAAATCACAGGACAGGTTAATTACTTTTGGAGGCTGGCTCAAATTATCATCAAAACAAAAAAAAAAGACAGATTAGGTGGATGAGGCCGAGGGTGAGAGAAAGAGAAAATGTCAGTATTTCATTGAGACTTGAGATTAAATAAACTGCTTAAGTATTCTTGTAGTATTAATTTTCACATGCAGTTACACATTGTCGGTTAAAAACAAGAAAGTGGCTGGTAAAAACATTGAGTGGCTGGTAGATTTTGAAATCCACCAGCCACAGTGGCCGGTGGACAAAAAAGTTAATTTCCATCCCTGATATTTAGTGAAATCGACACTACAATCCGACAGAACAACATAAATAAAGTGGTTTTAGAAAGAAACCCGAGCTTCTAACTCCACCTGGAGCGTGTTATTTGTGTGGCAAAAATCCACAGCTCCCATTTCATCGGGTCCAATCAGCGCAGGGGGGGTGTGAGATCTGACTGTCAATCACATATCGGGCACACGCCACCCCTCCCGCACGTTACAATCACATGCACAAGCCTGAAGTTCGTGGAAGTTCGCGCTGTAACGAAGAGTGATGGCGGAAAATCAAGCTCATTTAGAGTATAAATGACGTTAGCAATTGCAATCTATCGGTAGATTAGCCAGGACAGCATACCTCCAAATACTCCATGGTGTTGATGGAAGCTGATGAGACGGGCGCGTTCACAGATAACCTGGTGCACACGCACTGACGAGCATGAACTCGGTGGGAGGGTATCCGTTGATAGTGGGGGAGGGAGGGCCATGAGAGTTGTAAACATTCAAAATTTCCCCTAAGTCCACTCAATCTGCCAGACTTGCCGACTCCAGCTTTAAGGTACAATTCTTGCATAGTGTGCCTTTAAAGTTTGAGACACACGGTGGACCGAACCCACCCCCCAAAAAAAGTTAGATGCTGAAAAATCCGTCAATAAATGACCAATTTTGAGACAGTGGGCTGAATTAATTTCAATGAGCATGCTGGAAAAACCAGTGCTAAATAATAACTCAACAAAGGGGTTATTAAAGGACTAAGCAATAAAAAAACGGCATTAGGATATGCAGTAAATACACTATTTGGAAACTAACCCAAGCATTACACTTCAATGCTCAGTCTCTTGAGCAAATGAAAGCAGCGGGTTCTTTTAATCCTGTGGAAGCAGCCAAACAGCTCCATAAGCAATACCTCACTGAAGGAGGGACTTCTCAGCGCCTGCGTAGGTGAGTGAGCGAGTGCCCACTTCACAGTTACTTAGAGTCTGGGACTACACTTCCACTTATTCCTCCGGATTTTCACATTGGTATTTGCAAGAAGGAAAACAATCCCGCAGACCTCACGCGCACTCGATCCGCTCCAGACGCCATGAAGAATCCCGTGTGCTGGGTCGTCCTGACTGGAATATCCATCGCTTTTATTCAACAAGGTAAGATTAATCTTTTCGAGAGATTTAAATATTATCTGGAAAGTGTGTTTTTGGCAGGAAACCATTGGTTTTCATTTGGAGATTATTGTGTGGGTCTCGTGTTGGACGCGCTCAGATCAATAAAGACAAGTGCAACTCTGTGGCGTTTTCTGCGGCTTCAAACTGTTACGATGGGCATAATCCTGTTTGGCTTTTGATGTATTTTCAGCATTTTAGACGGAGGACTAATGGTTTGACTATATTCGCGTTTGAAAGTTTTCTGAAAAGCGCATTGGATGTGGTGTGTGAGGACGCTGTCTTTCCAAACGCGTGCACTTGTTTCACATCTGTGTGACTGCGCAACAGTGTAATGAGTGCGTTCAGAGAGCAGCTCCCATCGTAGTTTCTGATAAACTGGTTTAAGTTGGTTGTAGAGATATACTAAGTTGAGTTAAGAAGGGTTAATCTGTCGAGGGAATGACCTCGTGCTTAACATATGCCCTGTCAGGAGGACGCGCCAGTCTCTTGCTTGTTAGAGATGTGCTTTGCTGTTCATGCATGATTTGATGAAGAAATGAAGCACTAATCATTTAATATACGCGGGATACTTCACTAAAAATGTAAAAATCTGTCATTATTTACTCACCCTCATGTCTTTTCTAACCCAGTACAGGAGAGAAAAGTAACGTCATGGTCGTCTTTTCCAGGCAAATACAATGAATAGGGGTCAAGAATATAAATAAAAAAGATTAAAAATAATCATAAAAGAAATCCATATGTCTTGTATGATATATTACACGACTTCTAAAGTAATATGACACCGACTGTGTGAGGAAGAAACCGCGAATATTCAGTTATTCACTGGAAATCATGATTTTCGTCCGTGACAGAATAAGCTATTGTGATTCGTCAACAAATGATTCGCTTGAATCGGATCTTTGTAAGTAGTTGATTGCTCGTTCAACAATCTGATTCGTTTGATTTGTGAGTTCGACTCAATGATATGGTCCCATGGATATTCATCAATTAAAAAAAAAAAAATGCATTTACTATAATGAAATAATAGGCAAATATATTCAATTCCCAAATGCATTATATTATCGCGAATACAATTTAAAAAAAACCTTTTTAACAATTTAACTTGATGTTCTGGTGAAATGTCAGACTTCTCTCTGGTGACTTATCCTGGACTTCTCAGTCATTTAGTCAACTTAGTCACCATGAAATCAAAATGGACAGTTGCACGTAATAGATGCTGAATACAGTCAAAATGTGCCATCGGAGAAGCGGTAATTAAATGTCTGTTTTGGTCACTGATTTTCGGCCTTAAACTGTTTGGCCCTACATTTTCGGTTGACAAAAATGGTGGTGCATCCCTAGGGACAACCTTTCACTCACAGCAATAGCAAACCCCAACGATCCAATCAATTCCTGAATCCTGATGGACAAAATCAGGTCCCACCCTACATTTTTTCTTGTTTCACTCGGATCCTTCACAATAAGGAAGGAAAGACTATCAGAACTTTCCTTTCATGCTGACTTTAAAACAAGAGGTCACTGAACCCCGGTTCTCTGGAACAGATGCCCTTCCCATGGATCTTGAACACGAGATGATGAAAGAGAACCTGCCCTTTCTTACAGTCGACTGCAAGCTCCCATTCAGATCTGCCTTCATCTAATCAACAACTGAAGGATAGATCTAAGTCCCTGCCATAGATTGTTTTATTTTTTCTGCTCCGGATATGCATCACAATACGGAAGAAAAGATGTTACTTCTGTTGCATTGCTACTTGACCACCTTACTGGAGTTGATGATTTTCTGTGAATACATTTGAGTTTCATTACACAAAGCTATGGTATGACTTCAGACTTGGAATATAGCCCACAAATCAATGTATCACAAAAGTGGTCGATACATGTTGAAGTTTTTATATTTTTTCAGGCTCACATCTTCAATTACCATTCACTGAAATTGTATGAAAAAACTGACTAGCACAACCTAAATTTTGTCTCCCGTGTTCAACAGAAGAAAGAAAATCTATTGACATGAGGGTGAATAAATCATGATAGGATACTCATTAGTAGGTGAACTATCCCTTTAATATTGATTAACATTTAAAAATGTAAGTCTCAGACATGGTAATGCCTACATGTTGTTGTGTTCAAAGAAAAAAAAAAGTGATGACTTTAAGGTCAAATGAGAATCGAAAATGTGGCAAGTACTCTATTCAGTCTGGTTCTTAAGTGCTCGTAACAGAATCCACATACTCAGCATCTGACCGTGACACGTCGCTCTTCAAAAATTTTTAAGCAAATATACATACTTGTCCTTGCAGCCCCTTCTGTCTGCACAATCAGCTTCCACTAGTGTAGAATTAGACTTGTGTTTAATGGAGGTTGTCAGGGGTTAAGAGTGTTTTTTGGGACGGAGGGAGGGAGGGAGAGAGAGAGAGAGAAGATGTCATTGGTTGCCAGGAAGCTGCAGACTCCCTTGCAGCGCTCAAGCCAACATCCCTCCAGGCCTGAACTGTCCATTGAACCCCCTGTCACTTTTCTTACTCTCTCTCAGCCAAGGCAGGAATTATATGTCATTAAATTGAAATTTGGTGCCACAGCTGTGGTCCAGCTTCACACGGAGAGAATGGAGTACAGTACAGTGATTTAATGGAGAGAACTTCCCTTTGAAATAGACTTTAGGATCATTGCTCAAGACGAGTTCAACTCATGAAGTTTAATCAGTGATTGACAGCAGAATATGAGGCATCTTTACAGTAAAAATAGAATCTACAATAGTTGTAATTCCCAGAAATTAACATCTAGGGCGATGTATTCAATTTTCATGATATGTTTCAGATGATTTCACTGACTATATGAAATTAAGCAACATAGTGATGAATATCATGGATGATTTTTATTTGGCCATATTTTTTCTTATGGTGTCATTAGACCAGGTTAATTTGTATTTGTGATCTTAATTTTGTGGGAAAATGCCTTAACATATAGCAGTCCAATCAAATAATGTATCAAGAAAGAAGTTATTAAAACTTGTGGTTGGGAGGTGTGTCCCAATTTGCAGCACGCTAAGTTGTCTGTTTTTTTTAACTATTTATTGTTATATTGGCACATACAAATAAAAATGAATTATCATTGATGATTTTTCTACAAATATTCATAGGTAATTTATCAGTTTTTTTCTATAAACTGTTAATCTGCTTGGCAATAAAAAAACTATATATATATATATATATATATATATATATATATACATACATACATACACACATATATATATATATATATGCATATACACTCACCGGCCACTTTATTAGGTACCCCATGCTAGTAACGGGTTGGACCCCCTTTTGCCTTCAGAACTGCCTCAATTCTTCGTGGCATAGATTCAACAAGGTGCTGGAAGCATTCCTCAGGGAGTTTGGTCCATATTGACATGATGGCATCACACAGTTGCCGCAGATTTGTCGGCTGCACATCCATGATGCGAATCTCCCGTTCCACCACATCCCAAAGATGCTCTATTGGGTTGAGATCTGGTGACTGTGGAGGCCATTTTAGTACAGTGAACTCATTGTCATGTTCAAGAAACCAATTTGAAATGATTAGAGCTTTGTGACATGGTGGAAGTAGCCATCAGAGGATGGGTACATGGTGGCCATAAAGGGATGGACATGGTCAGAAACAATGCTCAGGTAGGCCGTGGCATTTAAACGATGCCCAATTGGCACTAAGGGGCCTAAAGTGTGCCAGGAAAACACCCCCCACACAATTACACCACCACCACCAGCCTGCACAGTGGTAACAAGGCATGATGGTTCCATGTTCTCATTCTGTTTACGCCAAATTCTGACTCTAACATCTGAATGTCTCAACAGAAATCGAGACTCATCAGACCAGGCAACATTTTTCCAGTCTTCAACTGTTCAATTTTGGTGAGCTCTTGCAAATTGTAGCCTCTTTTTCCTATTTGTAGTGGAGATGAGTGGTACCCGGTGGAGTCTTCTGCTGTTATAGCCCATCCGCCTCAAGGTTGTGCGTGTTGTGGCTTCACAAATGCTTTGCTGCATACCTCGGTTGTAACGAGTGGTTATTTCAGTCACTGTTGCCCTTCTATCAGCTCGAACCAGTCTGGCCATTCTCCTCTGACCTCTGGCATCAACAAGGCATTTCCGCCCACAGAACTGCCGCTCACTGGATGTTTTTTCTTTTTCGGACCATTCTCTGTAAACCCTAGAGATGGTTGTGCGTGAAAATCCCAGTAGATTAGCAGTTTCTGAAATACTCAGACCAGCCCTTCTGGCACCAACAATCATGCCACGTTCAAAGTCACTCAAATCACCTTTCTTCCCCATACTGATGCTCGGTTTGAACTGCAGGAGATTGTCTTGACCATGTCTACATGCCTAAATGCACTGAGTTGCCGCCATGTGATTGGCTGCTTAGAAATTAAGTGTTAACGAGCAGTTGGACAGGTGTACCTAATAAAGTGGCCGGTGAGTGTATATGCTCTGCTCTGAAATGACATAAAAGGGCTTTTTTTTCAGGCACTGTCAAAAGGCTTCACAATATTCAGATATATTTGGTTTAGCCCTAATTAGGACAAGCAACAGTTTAGTCAGCCATTTGATTTTAGATGCTCTGAAAAATCAAGAGATTACAATCCTTGCTCTTAATGTCAAAATGACCTGATCTTTAGTCTGATTATGCCTTTATTAAGATATCAAATGCAGCTTCATCTTTCCAAAGTGACACAGTCCCGCTGAGTCTCAGCATGATGTGTTATTAGGCAAATTAGACCAATTAGGTGTTGATGATTGATGACAGAAAGTAAGGGGTGCCGATTTTAGTATGATCTCTTTGCTAATCTGATCAAAAGGACAAGAGTGCTCACACATTTTCTCAAGTGAATTGTTTTTGTGTGTCATTATTATATTGACGTAGCCTTTACGGCCACAATTACTTCTCGGTTCGTTGTTGTGCCTTTACTTCAAATTACTTTAGGGAATGTGAGTTTTAGTGTTAACTGAAATGCGTTTTCCTTTATAAGAACACAAAATGACTAATTCCATAATACTAATATAGAAACACCCACATCTGCAGGGAGTCCTGTGAAGCTGCAGTGATTCTGGTTGTGAAAAAGAATAAAATATTATAAGATGTATAAATATGATATTTTTTGTGTGTATATAGTGTTAAAGTGGACAGTTTTGTGATTTCAATTTGACAATTTCAAAACCAATTCCACATCCGTTTTGGCTGTTTTTTTTGTGTGTCTATGTAAATGAATACCTAAAAATTAGTTGTCAGTGGCTAATAAGTAGCTTTAGTGAAAATTTCCGACTCTCTGACATTTCTATAAGCATCAAGCCTGCTTGTTTATTCCATAAGTAATCAGGAATGGTACAAAATAGCCTTCGTATATTATGCAAACAGCAATTTCCTAGAAATCCTAGTGGTCCCAGCACTGTTCATTAAACATCTGCCACAATGACGTGAGAAGATTCTGTCAGACACTGTGCTCATTCACAAAAGCCATTGAAGAGAAGTTCAGCACTGTGTCCAGTGAGTGATTCTGTGAAGTATGAATGACCTAGACGTTTAGATTAGGACTTGGTGCAGTGAACATCCATAGATGGGCTATTCATGGGTTGTCATGTCTGAAGAATGCAGCTTTCATAAGTTGGCAGCCCAATATGGCTGTTTCTATGTAACCAGCATGTCAAACAAAATGCAATTGAAAAACTTTTGACATTTCAAATATTCACTCAGGAACAATCAAGTTATTGTTCAAAGCCACGAGCACTTTAAATCTTAAGAATCCTGGAAGAGGCAACATTTTCTGACCTGTATTTATTTACCATAGACAGTAAAAGGTATTTACGTCTCATACACAGTGTCCAAAATGGTATGGTTCGGGTTTGAGTTCTGTGACATTAATGGCTGTTTCTTTTCATGCTTCTGGAGTCCCACTGTTCTGAAGCTAACAATAAGACGAGTTTTAGCCATTGCTGAGTTACTTTGGAAACTCTTTCAAAATGGCACACGGCTGGAACATGCATGCTCTTCCTCTTGAAGCATTAATGAACCTGTCAAACTCGTCTCTTTACACTCACCGAGAGGCAAACATCTCTGATCACACAGACTGCATCTCAGTCTTAATGGTGTGATTATACTTCACTGGCTGAGGTCACAAATGGCTCGAAACATAAACTATGAGATATGCCAGATCTTTTCAATTTCTCCACATAAAAATGACACTACAGCTATAGCACAAAAACAATTAAAATTATATACATATTTAGTAATTGCAACGTTGTACACTAAATCTTTAAAAAGTTTTGTTTAAAGTAGATATTTTTCAGTACAGTCTTGTTTGGATTTACAATAAAAAACGGATCCCTGCCCCCCTTTTTTCTCCTTGAGAGCCACTTATTTTTTACAATTTTCACTACAATCTTTGCACCAAAAACAGTCTGAATTTAATTTTACCTGACCATTTTCCACCCTCAGTGTTAAACATGTTTTTTTTTGTTGCTGTGCCTTTAAGACTTCTAAGTAAATGCCCTTTAACAGCATTTAATGGTTGCGTATAGTTGGTGTTAATCCTTAAATAATGACCTCTTTACAAAGCTTGCATTGTGGGATTATGTGACAATGAAATTGAATAATCATGTTAACAATTGCAATGATTTTTGATGGCAATATAAAATTAAGCAACATAATGAATATTGTGATGACTAATCACTTTTTAATTCTAAAGAACGTATCATTACACTAATTTCACCCCTTGTCTTGTGAGTTACGAGAATGTGAGTGCGTTAACGCAGTTATTTTAATAGCCTGATTTAAACCTAATTGGTAAAAGCAGCATCTGATGCATTTTTGTGAATTATCCCAACCTGTGTTTGAATTAGGGATGCACGATATTGGATTTTGGCCGATATTCGAAATGCCGATATTTTCAAACTCATTTTGGCCGATACCGATACCGGTATATATATATACACATTTTTCCCCTGATATACATTTTGATTTTACTGAAGAGAAATCAAATCAAAGTCTCTCTCCTGTACTACCTTTACCTTATTACACTCATGTGTTGTAGATAAGGCAACACACAAGACAAACAACATTTGATTCTACCTTAAATATATCATTTTACAAATGTAGAGAGACATTCACCCCTAAAAAATAGATACATTATTTCACTTAGAATAAATGAGGAGAATAAATGATATGCCTGTGCCACATTTTATTTTTAAGTTCAGACTTCAAACTTCAGTCCTTAGGAGTAAAATAAATAAAAATACATTTTTAAATAAAAAAAATGTAGCCATCATCTCCTACTTGAACAGGTCTGCCAAATGCTTCCCATACAGAGGTCAAGTGCACAAAAAAGCAGCTGTCTGTCTACTCTTCAGACCCACTTTAAAGGGGTCATGAACTGGCTTTTTAAACGGTTTTATATTGTTGTCTGAGGTCAACGTATGACGTTCGCTTGGTTTTTACATTCAAAAACATCAAAATGAATAAGTAATAGGCTATTTTCTACCCTAGTTTTGAGCCTAGCTCAAAAACGCTCGGTTTTTATGGGCGTCTCGCATTGAAGACTTGGAAGTAAACGCCCACTGCTGTGAGTGGATAACAGTTTTGCATATTATAATGAGTTTCGTGTAATGCGCGAATCGGTGGGCGGGGCTAAACCGGCCGTGTTGAATTAGGCGTTGATCTTCTTCTGCGGGGGTGGTGTTTTATCCTCTTTGTCGTCATAGTTCCCCACTTTGAAAAACGAGTCGTTTGCTGAGCCTGGTGTCAATAAAAGCTTTTATTGGACTAACAAGGACGTTTTCAGTTCTGAAACTTACAGGATATTCTTATAATTTGATGACCTCTTAGATGTCAAAAGCTCAAGGAAAATTTGATTTCTCAGTTCATCACCCCTTTAAAATATAATCAAACTTAAAACCAAGCTACATATATTATCTTGTAAACCACAGACAGTCCTGTAACAACTCAGTGACAAACAGTGTGCTCTGTATTGCAAAAAAAAAACTACAAGGACATTTTATCCTTCACTTGAACTTGAGTCGTACAAACCTTTTCAGTCCAACTAACTAGGTTGACAACTTCAGCTGACCAGTAGGCTTCTGTTCAGCTATTTTTTTAATACCAGATGTAGATTTTTCTTCACAAAAATGAGCACCTCTGCTTTTTCACCGTCCATTCGATTTCTCTTTTCGTCTATCACATCAGAGGCAACGCTAAACAGCCGTTCACTGTCAACACTTGTGCAGGGCGCACACAGGTACTTGCGTGCAGCAGAAGCGAGGGCAGGGAAACGGGCCTGGTTGCGTTTCCAGTACTCCAATGGACTGTCGTTCCTGGGAATTGTGGGTTCGGCCAGGTATGAGGCGACCTATGAAGTAACAGAATAATTACTAAATCACTTACTGATTTTTTTACTTTATTCTTTTTAGGCGTTAACAGAGCACTTATTTTTTTATTTTATTTTTTATTTCAGAAATCAAATGATTTATTAGTTGCAAGTTTATTATTAATACACAGGCCGCATTATGATAAATAGGCTATTATGTATGTTATGACATTGCAGAATAATAATCGAGAAAGTTACATTATTAATTAGGATGCTTTCGGTCCTAAAGTGAAATATTCTAAAAAAATAAAAAAATAAAATAAAAACTACATTTGTGCATGTTTGATGCTTACCTGTGATGCGGCCTCGGTCTTGTCTTGCTCCTCAAAAATGACATTTTCCTCCAGAATTTCTTCATACATATCCAGCAGTGATCCTGTTCGGGTCCTCTTTTCTGGGGGATCCTCTGTGCTGACATCTGCACTGCCGTTCATGTCATCCAAAACTTTGAGCAACAGGTCGCGAGCACTCTTCTTTTTTTCCACGTCAAAATACCTGTCTTTGTAGCGGGCATCAAGCATGGTTGCAACCGAATAAAGTGCCTCACACTGCCCTCTTCTTCTGCTCGACCAAGCTTCGCATCATATAAAATGTCGAATTCCATCTGGTAGCGACGTCTTGTTGAAATCGTTTTGCTGACATTCCGAGCTCTTTCTGTACATCCCCCAGCCGACTGTATGCCAGCTGGGAGTGCTTGAAATGTCCAACTATTCTCCTCCCCACCGCCACAACATCCGCCACGCTGCACTGAGACAGGACACCTTCATGCACTGCCAGTTGCAGCGTGTGTGCCATGCACGGTAGACTTGCCACACCAAACTCCACCATAGCTTTAGCCATGTTACGGGCATTGTCACGTAGCACGACATGCACTCGTTCTCTTTCTATTTTCCATTTCCCTAACATATTATCAAACGTGGATGCAATTGCAGCTGCTGTGTGAGAACCGGAGAATTCCTGCGAGTGTAGGACAGCTTTTTTAATGGTGAAGTCTTCGTCTATCCACTGGGCAGTGAGGCTCAACATGCTAATAGGACTCACGCTTGATGACCAAATGTCCGTGGTAAAGCTAATGTGACTAGCGCAGACAAGAAGCTTTTCAATGTGACTGGCAACCACACTCTGTAATTCAGGTAAGGCCACATCAGAAAAGTAGCGCCGGCTAGGCATAACATATCGCGGCTCTAGGTGCATCATTAGCCTGCTGAAGCCAACGTCTTCCACCACGCTGAACGGCTGGTTATCAAGAGGAATAAATTCAATGATTTTTTTGTTAAGTTCTTTTACCTTTGGATGGTCGCTGCTGTATTTTCTAGCTTTGTCAAAGGACTGAAGTAGAGGCTGCTGATGGGTTGGTTTTGCCGGCGTTTTTCCCTCCTTACTTTTCAAAAAGTCTTGGTGCTGCTCAGGATGACGGTTCTTAAGATGCGTAATCATGTTTGTAGTGTTGAACGAGTGTTGTTTTACAAGTACTGCAAATAGCAAGTTTGTTATCGGTTTCACAGATCTCGAAATATATCCACACAGCTGACATGTTGCTGCCGCTCTACGTTCACGGTCGTCACGTGCGCATAGTAAACCCGCCACCTTATCGGCAAGGTTAATCGGCAGAAATATTAATATCGGCCGATGCCGATGATGATCATTTTAAGCTTTTATCGGCCGATCCCGATGTTGTGCCGATATCATCGTGCATCCCTAGTTTGAATCAATTCAAAACTCTGATTCAGCAATTGGTTTGTCATTTCTCAAGATCATTCACGTTAATGTTCATTACATTGCTGTACATTTCCATACGTCAACTCATTTTTCTTAATCGTTTGAAATAAATTTAGAATTATTTTGTGAAACAACGACGACTACTGCTGGTGTTGTTGAAGATCAGTGTTGTGTTGTTCTTCATCTAACAGATGGTGGATAGAGTGATAGAGCAGCACATGTTGAGACTAATCCCTGTGTTTTTGATTAGTTTGTGGCCTCTATGAGGAGGGAAGAGGTAGAGCAAAGCCTGGACATTTCAATTAGAGCTATCAGGGATTGTGCCGTTACCCCGCACAAACCCTGATTAAAAAAGCTCTGCTAATCTATCAGAGTGCTGCTACTCAGCTTTTAAGGAATAATGGGCGTTACTTGTCAATACAGAAGTCTTCCAACTGAAAATGGCATATGGATCAACCAGCCTTTTAGTTAAGCCAACATGACTTTGAGTAGTGTTATGAATCCAGCAAGCAGGTTTTTAAAAAAAAATTTCATTTAAAGTATTTTTATCATTTTAATTCCTAAACATTCATCTAGCAGACTGATCTCATGAAATGGCGTATGTATGACACGCCAATTCGTATTTCCATTTTTGGCGTGCTATCAACACGCATAATCGCTTTTCAGCGTGTTTATCAACGCCTTTGACTTAACGTTATATTACTGTATTATGTATATATAAATATATGACCTACCCCAACCCCGTCCCTAAACCTACCCGTCACTGGGGTTAGTACCATTTATGAGTCTTCTCCTACCATCCTAGGAAAAGAAATATCGCTCCACAGATGTAGATATAGATTTTGCTTCGTTTCGCTCGGACATTTAACGGCGTACGCATACACGCGGAATCACTCGGACATTTAATGGCGTAGACATACACGCAAAAGATTTCGGCGTGGACATACACGCGGATAGCTCAAAATGCGTATAGATAACACGCCACTTGAATTGAAAGTGGCGTGTATGTTTACGCAAAGTCATGATGTCATGTTGCATCTAGTGGTTAGCTTTCAAAGGTTCTCGCAAGAACTCAGTCAGCATGTTGTCATAATCTAATGACATTCTTTGAGTAAAATCTAATATGTGTGAAGTGGAATAAAAAGAAGCAACAAGCATTTTAGGCTGCTATTATGGTATAGCAAATGATTATGGAAATGACTTTAGAAAGATGGCAGCATCATTATTTTATTTTTACACAGACAGATCTATTAGTTAAATCTGTTGACTTTAGTAATCTTTGTTGCATTATATGTCACCAGTAAAAGTTAAACAATGAAGCTAACTTCATAGGCATGCAAACTTTGGAAAAAAATCATATTTATGGCACTCAGACAGGTATGTTCTATGCAATTGTGTTGATATAAATAAAAAGAGGTACATTTCTAGTTTCAACACTATTTGTTGTTCAGATATTTCTCTTTAAAATAAAAAAAATATCAACTGTATGCAAAGTGACCCACATTTGGTTTTTGGCCACTAAAAATGTGTACAATTGACTAATTTAAAGGAGAACTCCGGCGCAAAATGAACCTTTGGTCTAATTACACATTGTTACCTAGTCAACCGTTATCTGAGATTTGTTTTCATGATTATCGAATGTAAATAGTTTTATCTCTAAAAACAGTTTAGCCTATAACGCTAGTATATTGGGCATAGATCAATGACAAATAAAAATCGCTTGTTAATACCACTAACAAGGCTCAAAATAGCCCCACACTAGCACGGTAGCATAATGAGGGTCCCTACCTTCAAACCGAAGCATTGAGAACTTTGTCCAGACAGTTTAATAAGAAGATATTTTATATATTATATATTATTTATATAAATATCTTCTTATTAAACTGTCTGGACACTGACAAAGTTCTCAATGCTTCGGTTTGAAGGTAGGGACCCTCATTATGCTACCGTGTTAGTGTGGGGCTATTTTGAGCCTTGTTAGTGGTATTAACAAGCGATTTTTATTTGTCATTGCTCCATGCCCAATATACTAGCGTTATACTAGCTTTATAGGCTAAACTGTTTTTAGAGAGAAAACTATTTACATTCGATAATCATGAAAACCCCCCCCCCCATTTCTTATTTGACATATAACGCCATAAAATTGCTAAAGTAAACAGATTTTTACTAATATACCTACCAATCTGTGTAAAAATAAAATAATGATGCTGCCATCTTTTTAAAGGTCAGTTTTACCCTGTAATTTGGCTCTAAATCTCATGTGAAAACAAATTTTGACCCCCCTCTGTGGATTACTTAGTAAATATCCATATGTGGCATTTAATATTTTTTGTTTTTCATCACTATTTATCTTTTAAAAGAAAATATTAACAAAATAAAAAGGTTTCCGAAATTTGGTTGATTTGACACGGAATGACCCTGCACCGATTGCAATTTTCTCGGCCGATTCCAATTTATTCGTAATTGACCGATTTTTGCAGATTCCGACTTTTCTTCAATGTAAAATTTTATTTTCATAAAAAAAGTAAAAAGACAGTAATAAAATAAGAACAAATAAACATTTTAAGCAACAGCACAAAATAAATGCAGTAAAGAGGGATATGAAATAAACATGGCTTTAAGTTTTTCAGTTTAATATATGCAGTTTATTCAGGTAAGAAATACAACAGAAATTAAAGGAATCAAATGTAAAATAACATTGAATAGTCTTCATTGTAAAAATTCAAGCACACATTCATGCTTACAATTAGTTACAAAAGTTATTCAGTCAAGAGCAGAGAGTGATTTTCTAAATCTTTTGTTCTTAGATTAACATGACAGACAGCAGCAGAAATATTAGACTCCTGAACAAAACGGACCGGCTCGGAAGTGGTTAGACTGACCGGCCGGTTACCAGTCCAGGCCGATCATGCGGAGAATTGGACGATTCCGGTCCCTGGCCGGTCGATCGGTGCATCTCTAGATTTATATACTACAACATTCTCACTCTTGAATAAAATAATGCATTGATCAAACTCAATCTAGTATACAAAGTCATGTACATCATAACATGAATTTACAACAAATCTTGGGAATTACAGACTGCGTTTTGTGCGGGGAAATTTAGTATGCTGAATTCCCTGGCCATTCCACTTGTGTTTCTGTTTCATTTGCCATCAACATTGGAAATGAGTAATTTCCACAGGCTGTCAAATCACAATAACCTCTTAAGCAAGCTATGGAAATATGCATTCCCTTGAGAGGTTTGGTTATAAGTGGACCTTGCGTGGCTCAGCAACTTGCCAGAGATTGGCATTCATCTCGTTGAAATCGATGATGTCAGCTCTCTTGTCACACACATCAAACAAGATTTTTGTGACCCAAATCTTGTAAATATAAATATTTCAGTTTCGTAGTTAATTTTTTGCCTCCTTAATAACATTAGATTAAGTTAGGACCGATAATAGCTCATCTCATTAAAATTTGACACTTAATCAAGCAATGTTTGCAATCGCTCATTTGCATGTCCCAGCAGAATTAGATGCATATTTATCAGGATGCTTTAATAAGGATGTAAGTGTTCAGGGCATAAAATATAGAGCTCAAGACCTTTTTTAGATGAATATTGTTTTTTAATATCTTGATGTAAATGTAGTTTTCCCTCCAGGTTTTCCTGTCTTTTTCTTTTGTACTACTAACATCCAGGTCTATCTCGTTGTTTTTGGATTTTTTTTATGACAACAACTAGATTATGGTCACCTTTGGACCACTTCAGATGTCTTTGCCATGTCATTGAATAACATGCTCTTTAGATTCACTACAGCAGTCATTGTGCAGTTCAAGTCACTGACTACTTAATCTTCAGGTCAGCCACTAAATTATAAAATGAAATGCTAATACCGGTGAGTACAACTTTAGAAATTCAATATTCCCTCTGATATGAGCTAAGGCAGAGGTTTATGTAAGGAATGCTCAAGAGTGTGTCTGCGACAGCTGTAATATAATAATGCTTCTCTTAGGGACTCTCCTTGTATCCTGCTGTCTAGATTTGATATATTTATATGCTGCCTGCTGTGAACGAGGAGATTAGAGCAACGCAACATATAGAGAGACAACGATGAGAAGAGAATATGAGTTATTTTAAGAAAATTTTCTTTATTTTGGGTCATCTACATCGTTTTGGCTGAGATGGCAGAATTGCTAGTCAAAGCTGACTTTATATTCTTACAATGTAGTACAAAATAGTTCTACTAGGATTTTATTAAGCAATGAATGCTCGACAAAATCAAAAATAATTGATAAAAATAATCGACAGTGAATTTCATTAATATTTTTGCACAGTGAACTAAGATGTCTCTGAAAACAAAAGTTTGGGCATATTTACTTAGATTTTATTGTATTATTATTTTTAATGTCAGCATTTGACGAAAGTAGTGCATTCTAAAGCAAGCGAGTGATTAAATGGCACTGTCATCGTTAAACTCCAGATGCACTTTTTAAAAGTCGGCACAAAATGAAAATTTCGAAATACACGTTATTGATATTAAAGTATTAACATTTGACCTGATATTTTATTTAGTTTTATTTATTTAGTTATTTATAAGTGTCATAACTCAATCTTTCGGTGAAACGGACTTCTCCAATCATTTAAAGCAGCACTAAGTAGGAATTCCGTTTTTGTCAAACAGCGACCCCTAGAGTCGCTGTGGAGCACTTGTACTGTCGTGAATAGCACTCACGCAGAGATGGCTCGCACTCACGACTGGATCCCCTCCCCCTGTACACCGGTACCTGTTCAGTAGGATGGACGCTGTAACGAGTGGAAATAAGGTATGGCCCCTTTAAGAGCTGCGCGCCCTGTTTAACTGTCGGCAGTCTGTATTGTATGTGCCCCTCGAACACCACATGTATACGGCGCCGGGTTATTTCTGTTTGATGCTCATTTTATTAGAATTTTATCAGATCTGTTTTTTGCCGTAAAGCAATTCGTTACCTCGCCAGAACTGATATCACACGATATACTTCCTAACACTGAGGCCGGCGGCCCGCCGGCCCAAAGTTGCAAGGGTGGTTTTGCGGCTCACATGCACCAGGGGGGTGCGAGACGACCACCATTCAACACGAAATCAGTAATATAAACATTACAATGACTCTAAAGCTGTTCGGTTAAGGTAAAAAAGTTACTTAGTTCACCTTTAACCCACTTAAACCCTGCCCCTTCTAACTATTGACTGCAGCTCGCATTCAGATCTGCCTCTATCCAATCAACAACATAGACTCAAGTTTATTGAACAACTTCAGCTACATCACGACTCTTAACACCACTTAGTCTAACTGGTTATTTAATCTATTTTCCGGCTTTCAAACTGTGAAAAGGTTATTATTTGTTTTCCAGTTTTCTCATCTTTTTTTCTCAATATTAGTCTGTTTTTTATATACTTGTTAGTTTGTAACCTCAGATACTGTTTCTCTTTACTGGCCTCACGGTCACCTGAACCACAGATCTTGACCAGGTACATCACAGTCGTCAGCAAAACATTATTTTTGCTGTTTTGTTTTTTTCCTCTCTAATGTTCAAAGGATACCTGGAGCTGTTCTTTGATGGGTAAAAAATAACCCCGCTGTATCCTTGAAGGCAGCTTTTCAACGGTGCTGGAATGCAGCTCAAGTAGTGAGAGAGACTTTCAAACTATGATTGCTGTTGATTACTGTGGTGGGCTGTGTGGAGTGATATTAAGATGTGAGAGAGGATCTAAAAATCATTTCAGGTGGAATACATTCATAAGAGCCTTCAGATATTCAGCCAGTCCATAACATCTTACTGACTGCTCATCAAATTCATTATTGTTGTTGGGGACAATGTCTTGTTATAGCTTACGGAGAGCCATATACATCAGGATTTAGTTAAGTGCCTTATTTCAGTTGCCTTCTCTCTCTGCAGTGTTTATTCTTGTACTGTTATTGCAAATAGGCTTAAGGAACTGCAAGCTCAGCCTGTTCTTCTATTAGAAATGATGAAGATATACACAATATATATATATATATATTGTGTGTGTGTGTGTGTGTGTATATATATATATATATATATATATATATACAGTATGTATAAAAGTAAAAGTAAAAAGATGAAAATGTTGTTTTATATATATATATATATATATATATATATATATATATATATATATATAAAACAACATTTTCATCTTTTTACTTTGCGGCTGGATAGTGTGAGTAGCTTCATAATGTGTTTATTTGTATGCACAGGTATTATGAGAGATTTAATGTTTACTTTAGTATATGCATGAGCTGTTTACTTTGGTTTAATCTAATTTCAAATTGTATTTTATCAGCCTGTTTTTTTTTTTTGCCTGTATACTTTGTTCCAGTAGGACTGTGAACTATTTTAAAATTAAAATACCAATTATGGATCAGCCCTCTACAGTAAACTGACCTCATTGTTTATGTTTGACTGTAGCTCTGAGACTGATGCATAAATATTACGGTGATGGCAATCTATAAAGATTGATTTCAGTGGTGTGGGTCTTGGGGAAGGCAAAGTTACACATTCAAGTGAGCATTTGGGAAGCCCACATTTAAATGCATGACTTCTCAGACTATTTTTATGAGAAATGAAATAGATTTCTCTCCAAACTTTTATTGGGTCATATTGAGGCTCTGCTTAAACGCCTCGCGCAAATAAATGGAAAGCAACAAAGATTTCTCTCTCTCGCACACGGTATTACGGAACGCGGTGTTAAACAATTTGTGAAGTCATCCTAAGGTGACATATTTTGATTGATTTTTGTCTGTCCTTGGATAGAGATGTGCGATTAGCACCAGGAATAACAAGTGTCCTAGTGATTTTAATCAGGAAATGCAATGTTGTTAGCTTTACGTAGAGATTAAAAGAGGAGGCTAGGACAGAAATAAGAGCAGCCCTTCCACGAGCGCACTGACTTCCAGGTGTAAGTGGTAAGTCTCCTCTGTGAGCATAACTCTTCAGAAAAGACAAGTCAAGGAAAAACAGCGCCCACGTATAACCAAGCCATGTTTTCCACACCTTAACTCAGTCACATAGAAGTGAGGGAGTGTTGGCTAGACACACTCCATTTAAAAACATCCTGCGCTTTCCTTGCTCATCTCGCCATTCTCTATTTTTATTCTTTTTCGAAGAGTTGCTATAGATTCATGAAATGTCATGATAAATAACAAGCTCCTATGTGAGCCACAAACTTGTTTGCTGTTTGTCCAAAGGATGGAAGGATTTCACATGATGAAAAACTTGTCGCAGTGTAACTTTGCTGCAGGATGCTGGTTTCTGTGGGAGAGTCGGGGGAACAAAATAAGTTCCCCTGGGGTGATTTGTACTCCTCCAAATGGGAAGTACATCAGTGAGAATTTTCCACAGAATAAATAAAAAGGAGTGAGAAAAGGTTTTAAAATTCAACCAAAAGTTTCTTTTTGAATGGCCTGATTTAGTATTTCTCAGAATAACTACCATTTTCTTAGAATAACCAGTTAGAAGTTTCTGGCTGTTGATGCTAGCAGGAAGAAATGGCATCATTGCTATTTTTGCTGGTGTTAATTCACCCAAAATTAAAATGTTGTCCTCATTTACTCACGCTTATATTGTTCAAACCCGTGTGACTTACTTTCTTCTGTGGAACACAATTTATTGGTCACTTTTTCCCCCATACATTTGCAGATTTTTCATTCATGAGTGAATGGTTTCTTTTATCTAACCATCTAATTTATTATGTTTCCTTGAGGTACACTAGTTGGCTAGGAGAGATTTGAAAATGGTAATCAAGATGCCGTGTTTATGAAATGGTTATTTTCTACAAAGCGTCTGCAGTCAACAAAAGCTCCTCGGGGTAAGACAATGCAGTAGTGAAGACACCAATTTGTTTCTCAGCATTAGGAAATTCTCAGCATCTTGAAAGTCATGAAATGATCAAATATTTTCACAGCTGATCTGGCTAATACTTATGCAAAATAACTTTTTGTTTCATTAAGAAAAATAAATCAGAGTTGTTCCCTCAAATTGTCATCACAGGTTTGTGACGCAGTCACTAGGAGGACATGGTATACCTTGCCATAGGCACGGAGAAACACATGCTGTCAATAATCAATTAGCCTGCCGGCACCTCCGCATTAACATCTGAAGGAGTCGGCTCGAAGTGTTCACCTTCTCTCTCATTCACGAGTCAGTAATTTCAGCCTTGCTGTTTTCTTTTATTAGATAAAGACCATAAGCCACTGTGATCTCTGTGTCTAATCTAACCGAGACGTTGAAGGAGAATTCTGCCGGTCTGGATTTATCTGGGTTTTTAATTTTATAGTAGTTGACATTTACTGCAAGATAATTGAAGATGAAATAAAAAATTAAAATTAAGTGTAAATTTATACTATGGGTCCTAAAAAGGAATATTCTGTTAAATACAAGCACTATTGATGGTATCCATGACAGAACTTTGGGTCCATATTCTGCCATTGTAAGTGCATTTGTCAACATTGTTTTTTACAAACTGAGGCATTTTAAGTTTTCTGCTGACTATGTATAATTGACTGTCACAGCTGCTTCTTAAAGGGGAAGTGTGCAATTTCTGCATTACTAGTAGTGATGAAGAGTTGACTCCAAAAGAGTCGATTCCTCGATTCTGAATAGCCCTTTAGAATAGAACTCTCTGTGTCGACTCTGTTGCTGTGTCCGAAATCACTCACTTGTTTACTGATTCTCTAGTCTAAACCCTATAGTGCATGGCAGTTGAGTGCACTATATAAGCAAGGAGTGAACGCAATGAAGCGAGGAATTCAGACAATGACGTATTGAACCGCGTCAGAGAGCTGTCGCAGAAACTTGATCACATACATTTATCCTAAATGTAGCTTACTTTAGAAATGGATAACAGTCATAGTCACTTTAATTATACAGTAGCCTACATACCTCCGTGCTAGCTTTAGTCTAATTGATGGTATATTAAAGGGGTCATTGGATGCCCATTTCCCAAAAGTTGGTATGATTCTTTAGGGTCTTCATGTAAAGTTTGTAACATACTTTGGTTAAAATTCCTCACCTTTTTACCTCCTCAAAAACAGCTCTGTTCCCATTCCGGTGCATGTCTCTTTAAATGATAATAAGCAAGTGCTCACCCCACCCCTCTCTTCTGTGGGGCGTGTCAACACAAGACACATAAAGTGCTGCCTTGGCAACCTGCCTTGGTGGACAGTATACAAATGGCTCAGGGCGGAAATATGCTAATACGGGACAGTCCGTCAGTGATCGTGGGCGGATCATGAGCAATATGACATCATATTGCTCAGAAAATCCAAACGGCTTGATTATTGAGAGTGTTTAGACTTTTTGAGGATTAGAAAAAAAGAGTGAATGGATTTTTTTCATTGTATGGTGGTTGTGTCCGCACACTGCAAAGACACATTTATATGCAAACACCATATAAAAGTGAATTTTGCATCTGATGACCCCTTTTAATGCAATAAATATAGATTTGGTTTTCCATGGTTAACCTAGCGTCCATAATCATTAAACTAACCATAAATATAAAAAAAGAAACTCTCATCAAGAATAAACACATCAATAAGTGTAAATTATTGAGCGTATTTTTGTATGTATTGTCTTTAGTAGCCTATTTTTAACTGTCCTGTCCAAGCACCTTTTAAGACAATGATCATGTGCTTTTAGTGTCATCACCCGAACATTATAATAAGATGAATTCATTAAATAAAACCATATTTCTGACATAATATTCCACCATGGCTGTTTTTCGTGACTTTTCCCTCTGTAAAATGAGGTATCGGCAACAGCTAGGTAGCAACTCAAGTGGGTGAATTTGGACAGTCATACTAAAAGGGTGTTGTTTTAATAAGTGGGTTTTTTAAGGCTTTGTGTCGGGGGAAATATAAATTAAAGGGATACTCCACCCAAAAATGAAAATTCTGTCATCATTTACTCACCCTCTTGTTGCAAACCTGTATGAGTTTCTTTCTTCTGCTGAACACAAAGGAAGATATTTTGAAGAACGATTGGAACCAAACAGTTGTTTGGCACCATTGATGGAAGTCAATGGTGCCAAAGTTCCAATCGTTCTTCAAAATATCTTGCTTTGTGTTCAGCAGAAGAAAGAAACTCATACAGGTTTGCAACAACTTGAGGGTGAGTAAATGATGACAGAATTTTCATTTTTGGGTGGAGTATCCCTTTAAGGGTGTGTAACGACTGCCATCTTGTCTTATTTCTGACCCTGTTTTGATGTAAAGTAAACAGTGGAGAGTCTACAGTGGGAGTCTTGAAAAAATCTTGAATTGAACACCCCTAATTACTAATTCACCAAATGGAGATTGTTTACTTGTTCCTGAACACTGCTCACTTGCCATTGATTCAGCCAAATGTTGCTGTTGTTGGGCAGGTTTGAATGCTCAAACAAACAGCAATGTTTTGATGGCACAAAAGAGTAGCCATTTTTACACTTTTCTTTCAATATACAAATGGCTTACTAGTTGATCATGCTTAAGAATGGTTTTCTTATCCTAATATTTTTTTCTTATCCAATTTTGTTTATTTTTATTGTATCTATATTTGAGGTGTTCTACAGTATGTATGTGCGTTGATCAATGTTTATATGTGAGTAAATGCCTAAATCTGTTTATCATGTCTCTTCAGAAGACTCGGATTAAACCACTCAATTTATGGATTTCTTTTATGATCTTTGAACTTTTTGAAAAAGCCCCCCAGTTTTGGTGAAATGGACTTTTAATGGAGGCCCAAAAATCTCTCAGATTTTGTGTTTGGAAGCTAAATGAAAGTCTTAAGGTAGGGACACACCAAACCGACGGCAAAGAACTAGCACTGATGAAAGCCTACTATGTTGTCGCCTCGCGTTGCCTGCGTCGGGGCAAAAAAAGCTGCACTTGAACACACCGAGAGAACTACAGCTGACTGTCAACTAGCATGCACGCTAGGCGCATGCGTGTAAATGAGACAATATCTATTTCTGCAGATATATTCATCTATATTTGTCATTCAAAAAGTAAACTGCTGCCGATACACAAACCGTAAACAAAGCAGCGCGTGCTTACCGTTTTGAATATCAATGCTGCTGATCACTTTCTTCATTCCACACTGCTCATGTTAATATTAAAATATTCGGCCAGGAACACTCAGGTAAGATGACGTAAAATTAGAACAGTCTTCTATCTGTACTGTTTTGACTTCTTTGCTCGCTGTTTTGCTATTATTCTCATGCACTGACTCATTCACTAAGCTGAACAGCCAATCAGAGTTCTATCTCACCGACAGCCTTATAACGATTCTACATGTTGAATCGGCCCAAAAAACCCAGACGGCGTCCAACTAGAGCCAACGGTGTGGAACACACTGAAACAACTAAGTTGGCTGACTCTCAAAAACGGCCCGACTTTGCTTGATGTCCGATGTGCTTCGGCTTGGTGTGTCCCTGGCTTTAAGGGTTTGAAACGACACAAGGGTTGAATTGATGACAGAATTTTCATCTTCGGGTAAACTATCCCTTTATATTTTAGACTAAAAGGATTGACCCTCATTTAAAGTAGCGAATGGACAGAATCTAATAAATACTTGAGTGTGAAGAGTTGAACTTGAACTTGCAATGTGTCGGAGCAGGTGCTATCCAATATGCCTCAACTCTTGAGCTTTTTTGTCATCCTCTTTCTTTACAATTTAGAAGCAATAGTCTTCCTGCTCTGTTTGGACTTCACCTCAGTGTTTGGAGTAGCAGTGTCATATTGTCCTCTGGGGTAAGGTGAGTTTATTTTAGAAGTTCAGGACAATGCCTGCAAGGATAAAAAAAGACCATGGAAAAGACTAAATGCACTTATCTCATTTAAACTGTTTAGTGCGTTAGCTGGTTACACAAGGTTCATCACAAATAGAAAAGACAATAAGAAAATAAAAAGTACATATGATGCATGTTGTACAGTTTCACTCTGTCAAAAAATAACATAATTTTTTTAAACAAATAGTTTTGAGCAAATCAGTGATGATACTGTAAATAGCATAGGGAAAAATTAGCTGACTATGAATGCACGAGACATTAGCTGTCAAAAATGTCTAGTTTTTGCTATACTGACAAAATACAAAAATAGAAACAGCCCTGTTGTTGGCTGTCTGCATTGCACAATGTTCCTCTTGCGTTTGTTTGGAAGGTCATTTCTATATAGCTGCTTGCTGGCTTTGTATATTGTCCCTTTTCATTGCAAAGGATAAACCAAAAGATGTCTGGAATTTGGAGGGCTAATGGCACGGGTGGACGCTCATTAACATTCCTCGAGCAGCATATTGAGAGCGGTTTCACCATTCTTATGTAATAGAAAGTCATTATGGAGTTGTTTGGCCGTCCGTTCACAAATTAGCTGCCAAACACATTGTAAACTTCATATCAATCTAGATGGCCATTAGAGAATGAATGACCATTGGGTTATAGGTGAAGTAATAATTTATCTTAAAGACTCCACTCCTGAATCTGAATACAAATCAGCAGGCTGATCGGATTTTTTTTTTTCTTTTTTCTAGGGCATTGCATGGTCCGGCCAGCAATAGATTTCCTGTAAATTCACTTCAGGTTATGACAAGCTTCAAGTATGTCAGGGAGAAGGTGAGAATGGAATAAACTGGAGAGAAAGCGTATTCTGTGGAAACAGTTTGGTTATGAACTGATGGAGTTTTGGCTCTGAGATGATGAGGTGGAGGGGCTCCAAGCGTGATGGTTTTTCTACAGCTTGTTTGAATAAATTTAGACTCAACTCAAGCTTCCTGCTAGTAAACAAGTCCTTAGGGTTCTTTAGGTTTAGAATGCTTCAAGAGTTTTACAAAACTGCTAAATAAAAGTCTCTTTTAACAATTAAATTAATGTCCAGAGATTTGATAGCTTTTTCTATGTAAAGGGAAAATCTGACAAGTGACCTCTAAATAGATACAGCAGCATGTATTATACTTCTTACAGAAAAAAAGTTAAAGTCATAAGAGATTTGCAAGCAACTTTAAACTTAACTTGCAGTTAACTTTGTTCCTTGTTTAAGTCAAAAGAAAAGAACAAGTCTTAAAGGGATAGTTCACCCAAAAATGGAAGTTATTTTTAGTCATCCTCTAAATCATTTACTCATCATTTACTCACCCTCAAGTTGTTTCAAACCTGTATGAAGTTATTTCTTCTGCTGAAGACAATAGAAGGTATTTTGAAGAATGTTGGTAACCAAACAGTTGAACATTGACTTTCTTAATATTTTTTTTCTCCATACTATGGAAGTCAATGAGGGCCCATCAACTTTGGTTACCCATATTCTTTAAGGCCGGATTCACATATAGCGCCTAAAAACGCGTAGAAAACGCTGTGCGCGCCGCATTCTCCTTTTTCCGAAGTGCTAGGGCGGTTGCGCTCCGGTTGGTTCTTGTCACGTGACCTACTGTGCGCTTATGGTGCGCTTGCGTCATTCTGAAAAGTTGAGATGTTTTTATCTCGATGCGGCGCGGACGCGCTTGGAAAAATCGAGCGCGTCGCCTACATTTGAAATAACGAACTTGAGCACGCAAAAGACGCGACATGTGAGCAGGCCCTAAAACTTTTTCTTTTCTTTTGGCTTAAAAAAAATCATACAGGTTTGGAACAACTTGAAACTGCTCTTCATGAGTGCAATCTCTGTTAAATGACTTAAAAATCTTTTTACAACCAATTACAGTAAGTAATTGCAAAATTCGCTGAAATTCTTCAGTCAAATAGTGGGGTTACATATGAAGTAGCATTCTAGACCCCAAAAACATCTTTCTCTGTTGTTGGCTTTCAATAGCAGCCTTGTGTTATGATGATTCTTTTCTTTTTAATCAGAAATATTTCAGTATATTATATTTTTTAGAGATGCACCGATATGAAATTTCTCAACCGATACCGATAGCCGATTATTCAGAATAATAACCAATGCCGATACCGATAGTTTGTTTCTTCTTATGGATAAAAAATCTCTCCCAAATAATGCTGCAAACTATACAGAGAACCCTCTCATTTGGTACACTAAAATATTAGAGGTTAAAATTAACAACAGAGCTATTATATTCAACTGCTATTTATTTCCAGATATAATATTTACACTCAAATAAAAGCTGAAATGTTTGTATAAAACTCAGTTACACATAAGTACTTGTCTTCATGGCAATTTTTTTCAAACATGCATATATAATTAAAGCTCCAGTCCGTAACTTTAAGTTAAAAATAATCCAAAATAATTATATTAAAAAAAACTTATTCTGCCAGTGGTCAAAACTATCTGCATGCCATAGCTAGATTCAAAACGGTTAGCTTGTAATAATGATTTTAATTCCAGTGGTACTGGTGGGTTTCCGCGGGAAATTCGAGCATGTCTTTGCGTCATTACGTCACACCCGTACACATAAAGAAGGAGTTTCGGCTAGCCGGCTATACTGCGCGTGACGAGATGTTTAGATGTATAGGCTTTTCTCGCAGCACTTTACATAATTAAACTTATGGCATCCAGAAAGATCCAAACAACAATCATCAGTGTCAACTGGAGATTCAGCAGTTATAAAACCCAAAAGACTTCGTACTTCGGATTTAAGGTGGCTAGAGAAAGAGAAAGAAACCGTCTCATGCGAACACAAGGATTTAAACATCGGCGGGGCTTTTGAAAAGTGCGTGAACTCCGTGTTTTGAAGGGGTTCAAAACGGAAGAAGAGACGGCTTTTTTCTGCTGAACAAGTAAGACATTTCAATAGTTCAATCGTGTAACAGTACGTTTTCTTAATTCACACAGTTATGGAGTTTCCTTTGTTGTGCCTTTCTCGTGGCTGATGTTGATGCTGATGTTGTTAACATGAACAATTTGAGAACAAAGTAGGCTATAATTTGCACGGTTGCTGTAAATCGCGTTGATTAAATCTAACGAAGCTTATCATGTCGAATGCTTTTTCCCCATTAGTTGGTCAGAACAAAAATGGATGTTACTTGTTCAGAAGACATTTTCTTATGAAAATTCTTATGTTGGTCAAACTTTCAAAAAGTGAATCTGTGATTCTGTATGACAGTATCCACTAGGGGTGTAACGGTACATGTATTCGTATTGAACCGTTTCGGTTCGAGGCTTCCGGTTCGGTACGCATACAAACTTCCTTGGACCTTCCTTGGATTCCTTGGACCATTTTTCCTACCGACAAAATTCGCGCTGGCGCGACCACCACAACGTTGCGCAACATCAAATGGCAAGCGTAAAGAAAGCGGAACGAAACTGCGCTACTCATTATGTGCTTCACGGATCGTTTATCAGTTCGGAGTTCGGACCAGCATCTGTGCAGCGCGAGCCAATCTCGATCAAGCGACACTATCACTACACAGCGCTAAGATCCAGTAAAGAAAACATTTGAATTCGCCACTGAAGTAATAACATCGCTGCGAGATCTTGTGAGAAGCATTCACATTTCTCCGTTATTAACCGTAGATCTCTATTAGATCAAACAGCGCTGACGTGGACACCAGGAGAAATATTGTGCCGTGAATAAACTAAGTTAGTAATACTTTACGTCCACAGACCAGCAACATTCACCATAACTGTAACCAGTTTGGCTGGAATAGTGAAATGCTTTCAAGTACTTCACACATCTTTTTCCAGCACTTCAAAACTCAAATATTATATAAATAAATATATGAAGAGTTCAGATGCAAAAGCCTCTAAGTGCCATTTGAAATTTTCTTTATTTTTATGAAGCTTGTATATTTAAGTTCAGTATTTTCACTCAAATGACAATTAATAGGTAATCTTCATTGCCATTTAAGTGAAATTACTGAACTTGAATATACAAGCTTGATAAAAATAAAGAAAATTTCAAATGGCTTTTGTGTCTGAACTCTTCATATATTTAAATGTTATTTTTAATGTGATGACCAAAACATTATTTGTTCATCCTTCAAAGATGACACCCATTTATAAACCTGAAAGTTTCAAGATGTAGGAAAACTCAACTTATTTAAAAAATATTTTTTCTTTTAACAAATAGGAAATTTCTCTGGCATTTCTTACTTTTTGCTGTATCGAAAACGTACCGAACCGGGACTTTAAAACCGAGGTACGTACCGAACCGTGATTTTTGTGTCCCGTTACACCCCTAGTATCCACACAGCGCGGTGACTGACAGCAGCACTCGCCTCAAAGCACTGTGTTCATCCGCGCTGTTTCATGCCGATTTACAACCCACGTAAAGATGATAATTCCGCGAATCACTGCAGTTACAGATTTCGAACAGAGAGATGGCGACAAAGAGGAAAAGCTACGGACTGCAGCTTTAACAGTAAATAAGCTCGTCTCTAGTAAAAAAAAAGAACCTAACTAACAAATGGATGACTTTCCTGAAGTAAATGAAACATTAAGTGATATTGTTCACAAGCTTCACAAGCAAGTTTTATTGGCATCTTCCACGGTTGAAACACTGATTGAGTGATTACATGAGACATGATATGTATTTCGGTAAGTTGAACTGTTACTTTCAACTTACCTTCTGATATTCATGCATGTTTTTGTATTAAATTTGTATTAAAGTGGAAGAATAGACATGCGCTCGCTGCTGCTTGAACTGAGGCGCTACAGCGATGGCAGATTTCAAATCGCATACTTCCAGGGGGTTCTGCGTTAGCCGAGCAATTGCCATTGAGATGCATGGGAATGCTTACGGTTTTCCAGGTATCAAAGACCTCCTTTGTGGGATCCATAGCTAAGTCAGAGGGGTGAAATTCTCTGTTCTTGTGATTTTATGAACACCAGGACGGTCGCTTCATAAACAATTAGCCTCTAATTGCTTTGACAGCTCATGCTCATTAAGTTTTGCTGGAGATGTGGCTTTGCAGCTTCACCTGTAGTATAACGATTACAATTCAGGCCAAACGGCGAGAGCCACTCGGTCACTAGGCCTTGACTTATAATCATTTAGTGATTTTTGTTTTCCTTGCCTTTATTTGATGAACAAGTTGCATTTAGCCTTGTCCTCGGTTTTCTGGCGAATGCTGTAAAGATGTAGGATTATGTTTATTAAACCATAGCGAAATGTTGATTTGCCCTTCGATCATCATTTCATTAAATGACCTATTTAGTCGCGACGTCCACTCGACTGGCTTTTGTGTTGCCATGTCACAACATAGAGGGATGATCATTAATTAATAAGATGAAACCTCACAGAGAGTTTCAATGTGGCCGCTTGAATTTCCACACATCCACGGCATCCAGCAAGCAGGACAGGTGAGACAGACTGCAGGATAATCACTCATTCTGACAGTTGAGGATTCGTGCTGACATGGGGGATTAAAGGTCTGCCAGACAGCTACCAGCCCCCCCCCCCCCCCCTCTCCACTCCCTCCAGCTCACCCTAAATTAGCGTTGCAAATTGGCGAGTGGAGTTTGTCTGCGACGGGAGGTGGCAGTTTTAATCCAGTTAGGAGACACGCATTGGCGGACTGTAATCTAATCTGAGCTTTTCTTCAAGAATACACTTTGTCCTCTCAGTGTATCGCTCCTCAAAAAGATATTTGGCTGCATATTTCATAAAACGTGTGTTTTTTTTTAAATGCAGCAAAACTTTGAAGCTTGTAGGCTATATAATGTTACTGTGACTAACAGAATTCCCACAAGGACAAAATGCATAATATATATATGCATTAGTCATTCTTGTAGCATAAAGCCCATGTCCAGCCCACTATGCAGTGATTACAATATGTCGGTATACTCAGAATATACTAATCACTGTGATTATGTCTCTTTGGCCTTTTATTTATAAAGCATCATCTGCTGAGAGTAATGGCTTTACATAAGCAGCCTCTTTACATGGCTCGTTTCTGACCTTTGGATGTTGGGATTTCTATGGCAATGCTCTCTCTCAACCCAAAATTATTGGAAAGTATAGGAAGTATAATATGCTGTTTCTCTCTGCTGTATTTATGTACTATGTTTGCAGGTATCCAAGGTAACGATGTACAAAGCTAAACTACATATTTTTTTTTAAATCAACTAGATGCTAGCTGGAGGGTTGCCTGAAATCGTAGTCGACTAATAGGTCAACTTCATATATTTAGAGATTACTAGTTGACCTATTTATTCATTACATTACATTATTTATGTTTACATATAGTATTTTATTATTTATGTACAGTATTATTTACATAATATATTTTGAATTAGCTTTTAAATTTATATTTTCCGTTTTAGATACATTTTATTTTTATTTTAGTTTGAATGATTTTATGTGCTTTTGTCATTTTAAAAATATTTCTATTGAGCTTTAATGTATTTCTAGGAATTTTAGTACTTCAACAGTTTTAATTTGATGGTTTTCATCTTATATGTATTTTATTTCAGCTTTATTGCATTCACTGGAAACTATTTGTAATAGGTTTAGTGTTACACACAACAACACTGATGTATATGCAAAAAATATTATATTAAAGTGCCCCTATTATGCTATTTTAAAGGCTCCTAATTTTGTTTTGGAGGTCTCCTACAACAGGTTTACATGCATCAAAGTTCAAAAAACAGTTTAATTTTCTCATAATACACCATTAACATCACCACATTTTTCAATGATTCTCAAACAACTTGATAGGTGAATCAGTCTATCTAAATCCCCCCTTTCCACGAGCCTACTTTGCTCTGATTGGCTAGATGGCCAAGTCTGTTGTGATTGGTCTACCGCATACAGCGCGTGTCGGAAGCTAACGCTCAATAATACCATATGTGAGTTTCTCAGTGATACGCTACTCAGTTTGAGGTACATTATGAGATGTTGAAGCTGTAATTCCTCACCATAACCCAAAAAACTGTATGTCCATCAACAAACCGATGTGTATATTTCTAATTTATTGCAGTGCATATGCGGGAACTCCATCAATAACAGCACATACATTAGCCGAGCACTGATGTAACATTGTAAAACTACATATTTTGAACACCAGGTTGAAAATATATACATCAATCATGATTATTCATAGTTACAGGTTGTGATTCCGAGGAGCAAGCTGGTTCAAATAAACTGAGTACTGATCCATCTTTGAAGAGCATTGATGAGCGTTTTACGAATCTTGCGTTGAACACCTGCGAGATTTGAGAAGCAGTCATCAGTAAAATGACCCAGGGTTAGGGTTAGTTAGGGTTGGCATAATGCCCGCCAATGTACAACATAGGTGGGCATAATGCAAATGTATTTTCTAGTGACGTAGAACCGTAAAGCAGTAGAATTCTAAATACAAACGACTCGTTAAGGTGGTTCAGAGACAATTCTTTCTTTTCGGAGACAATAACTTTATCGTGCACTTTCGACTTTACAACTTTGCAGAACGTTTACATTCACAAACAGCTATATTAAACACTGCATGAAAAGGAAAGTTCGAAAAACCACAATAGGGGCACTTTACATTATTGTAATTGTACTTATTACATTATAAGTAATTGTGCGTATAATGTACATAACCCATGTGTGGCTACTTTGCCTTGCCCATTTGTCTGCCTGCAAGAGCCCACTCTTGTGTGTGTGTTATGCGTGTGTGTGTGTGTGTGTGGCATTGAAAGTAGAAAACACTGCTGCGAGGAGGTGACTGCATTACAGCGATAACAGGTGTATTGCTGATGGCAAAGCTGATCTAGAAATACAGTGGAGATATGACAGCCTGTGTGAGTGTGTGTGGTGGAATAGAAGCTTGATATTTGAGAGCAACAGCAGGGTTTCTGAATTTCAATACTTGAGCATTGACTTTCCCTCAAGACCCCAGGTGTAGAGTAAAAGGATTCCAAGCTGGCATTAGATTAATATTCAGCAGCGGTTCTTTGTTTGTGCAATAAATGTTTGCATGGCATCAAACGAAGCAAACACATTAAGTAGAGGAACAGAATAGCTATCGTCATTGCAACGCCATTTATACTGCTTTGACACTTTCATGGTTTCACTTTTTTTGCTCTATTGAGTTGCAATATATGAAAGGCAAGAATAGCTTGTGTTTCTGTTGCCCTCAGGGAATTTTTTTAATTGATAATTTCATCTCACATTATTAACAGCTGAATACACTTACAAGTACATTATAAGCAGCTCACAGCATTTTGAAACATTGTAGACTTGGATGAGACTTGGTATGCAGTAGAAGAATTTTGCCATGTACTCATCCTCGTGTTGTTCCTAACCTGTTTGACTTTCTTTATAGAAAAACAAAAGGAGAAATTCTGAAAACCTGGTTGCTTTTTTTCCCATGCAATTACATTGAATGGAGACTAAAGCCTTCAAGCTTAAAGAGGAATGTAAATAACCATTTTGATCAGTGGTTCATACGACTTGTGTGCTAGAGTTTTGAAGACATGCAATAGCTTTGTGTGCGAAACAATAGTTCAGTGATTTTTTTTTTTTTACACTATTAAATGGAACACTTTGTTTGGAGGTGAGAATCTGTAAGGATTTATTTTTGTCTAATATATAATATTTAGACAGCTTACTGAGACAGAGACTGATGGGATCAGTTCCCTGGAGACGTTGTCTCTTCTGTTTTCATATTCTTCAGGAGTAGATGGGTAAAATGAAGACATGAACATACTCTTTGTGTTAAACTCAAGAAATACATCTTGAATGGATAGTTTCCCCTGTCTGACCTTAGATGTCCACTGATGGATTTTTTTTTGCTATCTATCTTCTCTTCCAACTTAAAAAAATAATAATAATAATGTTGTGGTACTAAACCTAACATGCATTTAAAGGCAGGGTAGGCAGAAATCCCCAAAAATACTTATTTCCAAATTTGTTTAAACTGTCTTTATATATCAATGCATAATTAAAATGTAAGTAATCTGGAAAAGAAATTATAAAAATCGAGTGTCTGTAGTCCTCTCAGGACTGCAATAAACACAGCTCATTATTCCATTCGGGTCGAAAGAAAATATTGGCTGGGCGACTGTCACTCTCCCTCGCTACCATGGATACCACCTCTGCTGATACAGGAGCAGCCCAAATGCGCGCACCCGTTTGAAGAGGCACGGAAGCTAATAACAATTATGGCAGAGAAAGAACAGTCAAAATTCTCAGTACCTGCATATACAGGCAGCGAAGTCAAACAAGTTAAAAAAAGGAAGACAGTATTGAAAAGGCTATGAACAAAAAAGTATTTGGATAAATAAAGAAATCATACGAGAGTCAATATCGGCGTGGCTTTCCAGCGGTGGCGACAACTGAGGGATCTCAAGGGGCTGAAAAGTGACTCCATTATGGCATTATTTCTGCTGGACAGGTAATCTCGCTGTTTTCATTTTAATGGCATTTATTTTTTCATGAAGCATGTATCACTAGCACACGTAGCTACCTAACCTGTGTTTATTGCAGTCCTGAGAGGACTACAGACACTCGATTTTTATCATTTCTTTTCCAGATTACTTACATTTTAATTATGCATTGATATATAAAGACAGTTTAAACAAATTTGGAAAAAAGTATTTTTGGGGATTTCTGCCTACCCTGCCTTTAAGGTTTGATTGCTAAGTGCTAAGATATATCACGTAAGGCGACCAGTTTCTGGAGATTAAAGGAATTTCCAGGGTTAAATACGACTTAAGTTCTGTCTGCACCATGCTGTTGATTATCACATAAAAAAACATTCTTTATTTTTATGTTTTAGTATTTATTCTTGAAGTGATTCATCCATGCACATCATTAATATTTTTTTAAATTCATATGCCCTTGTAATCATTAATCAAAATAGCTTTCCCTCCCTCTTGCAGCGACGTTTCTGATGACATTTACTCGTTCGAGGGCGGGGCAACCGGTCACTCACATGACATCACAGTAATAGCAAACCACAACAATCCAATCAATGCCTGATGGACAAAATAAAGTCCCACCCTACATTTTTTTCCCCATTTCACTCGGATATATGTCACAATAGGGAAGTAAGGACGATTCCAACTCCAGTTTAATGGTTTCTACATTTCTTTCATAAACATAAAAAACCTTACCGACCCCAAACTCTTGAACAGTACACTGTAAACCCTAACGCTCAAAATACTTAATTGGTTTGAGTAGGAAAAACTTAAATTAAACTAATTAGTTCAGTCAAATTAACTTTTATGAGTATTTAGCACTTTCTTTTTCTTTCAAGTTCACAGAATGGATATATTTTAAGTAAACTGAACTGTTTCATTGTTTTGAGTTTTATGAAATTATTTCTTTTAATTTAGACGAACATAAGTTTAACTGAAATGGCTGGGATGTATATTTCCCAGCATGCTTTGCCGATGGCACTCGAAAGCTAAAATTGAAATGCTAAAATTAAGTGTAATACAATGTTTTTTTTGTGCAAGATTAATGTTAAGCGGGTGATTTAGTAATGATTAATGTTTCGTTATGCTAATTTAGAAGAATTTCTGTTAATGTTGGTTTTAGGATAGTTACCATCATGGTGACAAGTGGTGCATGAGCTTGATTTGAGAGCAAATAAAACCTTTTATATTGCTGCAAGTGTTACTGTATAGCATACTATTGTTAAGAAGTTAACAAAATAGTATGTTAGCAAACTAGCTTGTTAAAGCTAGCTAAGTTTATACTAATAAAAGTGTTCACATTGAGATTACATGAAATTTTAAGTTAAATGTATGAATTAGTGTACTCAAACATTTCAAGTTAAGAACAATTCAAATGTACAAATACAAAATAAAAATATGTCAGTTCTGCTTACTTAAACTTTGAATTTCTTAACTTAAAAAATTTGAGGCAATTTATTGCCTTAAATTTTTTGAGTTGTGCCAACTTATTCGGGTTTACAGTGTAGTGTATGTAATGTCATGGCCTTCTTGACTAAGGGGTTTGTGTGAAAAGTCCATGAAAAGCCTTCTGAGTTATGACGAGAGATAACTCATATGTTATGAGTTATGAGAGATAATGTCTTACTCTCGCCACAGGGGTCCTATTGATCCCGAGAGGAGTGTAGTACCTTTCAGTAGGCGAAAAAGACGGAGAATCCTGTTTGTCCATCTATCAAGCGTTTAGAGAATATTACAGCTCATCTATAACAACTGAGTGAATTAGTTCAGCATCTGCTGTGTCAAAGGAGTGCAAGTATCTCTGGTTGCTCTCCTACACATGGTGAATTTATTATCAATGTTGATAACAGTGTTGTGCTGCTTAAAGGGATACTCCACCGTTTTACTTTTATCATATTAAACTGTTATTCCCTTAACTAAGACGAGTTGATACATACCTTTCTCGTCTCTAGTCGAAGTGCTCCCAAGCACTTGCTGTGGTATTCCGCCATACATTATAGTTATCCACTTTACACGCTTAGAAAAGTGCAACGTTTTATTTTGTGTCACCATTCTTGGTCGAGTTACACTACTCGTGTAACTGTATTTAAATAGGGAAAACATGGAGGTGTTTGGTCGCTTCTCTGCTTGGATCCTAATGAATGAACTGGGCTAAGTTAAGTGCTATCAAGTGTCTCGCGCGCCAGAGCGATCGAGTGCACACACTGAGACGAGAGAGGTATGTATCAACTCGTCTTGGTTAAGGGAATAACATAGTTTAATATGAAAAAACTGTGGAGTATCCCTTTAATGTTTTTATGGAAACTGTAAACTTTTTTTCAGGATTCTTTGATAAATAGAACACATTTGATAAATTTAATACATATTTGCTAATTCATTTCTTAAAAAAACAACAACTTTTGAACGTTAATGTACATTGAAATTGAGGTACAAATAATATAAACATAAATTATGAACACATACACTTTAAGACTTATGGTTGGGCTATACGTCACATTTTTTCAGTATCTATTTTTATTCTACAGGACTGTTGAATGCTTGAATCTTATTGTTTGACGATCGTTCTAAGGTGTGCAATTATTTTCAGGGAAACGAACTGCTAAAGTAGTTCCAGCCAGGTCTTGACCGCATTACAGTTCCATATCACTTCGCCAAATAATTTCAGTTATTTCAAAGGTCCTTACAGCCTACAACAGCAAAAGAACCAAAACCCACAATGACACTGACAAAGCAAATAAATATAGTAAACAATAGGATAAAAAGGACAAATTATTTTCATGTTTTTGCCACTCAATACACATATACACACATACTCTCTCCCGCTCTCTCTCCCACTCAGTCGCACGCACATACAGTACGGACACACACTCGCACAGAAAAGTTTGATCAGAGCTGCTCTGACGATTTTAGCCTAACTGTATTAGTCTGCTATCAGTGGCTCAAGCCTCCGTACTAACTCTTAAAATGATGTTTTGGAATTAGCAACTGATGCATGAGATGAGATGCTTAAGAAATTAGTCCTACACAAGAAATGAGTCCTACACTAAGTGTTTTAAGGACAAAAACCGGACAAATGTCTTGAAATATATAATCTGAACAATGTCATGAAGTGTGGTAACCGTAGTATAAGTGTAATAATTGACTTCAGACCATTGAATTATTAGAAAAAACGTGGCTGCATCACCACCTCAGGTGTGCATTATTTTCTAATAGTTCAATGGCCCATCGTCAATTATTCCTTACATAAAAAAAACATTATACTGTATACTGTAGCTATTTTTCAGCCTTTTGACGATATTCAATGTATATCTTAATAAAAGTGATATTTTTTTTTTCTATAATCATCATTTTAACCCAACAGAATCAACTTTTTCCTATTCTAATAATTTTTTTTGATAAAACATTTTAAAATATGGAAAAGGCAAAGTGGGCACCAAAATGAATCTGAGTCATGTAGAATTAACTCTCTGCTACTATGGCTCATTTCCTCTTTCACCAGTGCCACTTTGATGTTCGGCTTTGACAAATGGGGCACTATGAAACCTCTTGAGGAAAATCTAATCGGAGTTTTGGATTAAATCTTTTTACAACGTACAAATTTTTACAACTTAATCTTGCGACTGAAGTGCTGATTTGTGCTTTTTTACCTGCTCAGTTAATGTGTTCAGATGATATATTGTTGTTTGGTGGTACATGGAAGATTTAGCCTTCTCATAAGACAATTCTTTGATCATCATGATTTTGGTGAACCTCAGGGCTCATCGCTGTTTAAACCGGCCATGTTGGGGATTTGTTGGTTTTGAAAGTAAAAGTGATTAAACCATTGTCGACAGAAGAGCAGCATACATTCCTCTCCCCTGTTTTTAGCTGCACACCTGGTCCTTTGAAGAATGTCCTAAATACATTTTTGTGTGCCTCTGGTGGGGAATGAATTTGAAGAGTATTGTTTTGGTTGCTGTATGGGGAAATGGAGAGGTTGAGGATGGGCTGAAGGTTTCTGGTTCCACCCCCTCAGAGAAAGGAGAAAGGTTTGTGATTACCTGGCTGCATGCTGTTGCACATGGCTGTGCCTAGATCAGCCTGGCCAAGGGGCTTCTTGCTGCCAAACTGAAAATCAGTATTCTGCTCTGCTACGTCGTGGCGTTCACCTTCCTAACTGTGTTTCAGCACACATGGCAGATAGGGGAACGCTTGTTGGTTATTCCATTCATTGTTTCAGACTATTGGTCTCTATTAGAATATCTGAAGGGCACTTATTCTGTTAAAAATGAGCTCACATGTGTTGCTTTGGTTATTCTTTTGAATTTCAGTTTGTTTTTTTAATTGGATCAGGGGTCTCAACTGTCAAACTGTACCCTCCTGTAATGTCTGGGGTCAATTTGCCCCAAAGCAACTCATCTCTGCAAAATATGCTGCTAATTGTATTTATTAGAAGAATTAACATCTTGTGTTACAGAGTTTTCAAATGCCTGTACACATTTTTTACCCAACCGGTGATGGATGTATGGGGGCATTTTGACCCAACACAAAAACATTGCTGAAATTTACACAAAAGGAGGGTTAAATCCAATTCAATCGTCACTTGCAGCATTTTGATTTGGCATTTTATCTTTCATTTTCTTAAGGATTGTTAAATAATAGGTTTAAATATTAAAATGTATTTTTCTTTAACACAGAAAGAAAATACATAATAAGTGTATGTGTATATATAAATATATATATATATATATATATATATATATATATATATAGGCCTATATATAGGCCTATATATAAAATATAATATAAAATATTTGTATTTAATATGTATTATAATATACTATAATATAATATACTATAATATACTTTTATTCAGCAAGAATGCATTAATTAGATTTTAAGACTTCTGCATTGTTGAAAAAATTCAGGTAACATTTTTTTATTATTATCATGTTTAAAAAATGCTTTCCACAGAAATATTACGAAAATAGAATATTAAAATTATTTCTGAAGGATTATTTGACACCAAAGCCTGGGGTAATGATGCTGAAAATTCAGCTTTCCCATGACAGGCATAAATTAAATTCACAATATCACATATTTGTATTTCAAATAAAAGCAGCCTTTGTGAGCAGGAGAGACTTTAATGTTTTTTAAATAAATTATGCCATTTCGAAACTTTTAAATGGTACTATGTATATAAACCATAGACTGTAAAAAAAGATGGACGACGCCCCTTCGCTCTTTTTCCATCGGAGAGAACTGAAGCCGCCAGTGTCCCGATATGGCGCTGACATCTTGGGACTTGAGTCTGCACACTTGCCTTTTCGGGACCAGACATGCGCAGTCGTGAGCAGGAAGTAAAGCCGCGAAATCAAGGCCCCGCCCCCACTCTCGCTGAATCAATCGCAAGCACACGCCCCTGCACTTTTCTTAAGTGGCCTCTGTCTGCTCCGTTCCTCCCCAATGATGTCTGCTGATTGCAGTACCTCGTTAAAATAAGGTAAATACAACTACTACTCACATAGTCAACATTATGAAAAAAAGTTTGTTGGTGCTTCAGTGACTACTTGCACAGAGAACCTGTCAATCATGATGTCACAGTCTATGCTCACGTCCCGTTGGAATAACATGGGGAGGCGGGGTTTATGACCTATACTAGGACCGGCCACCGGGGTGGCGATCGAGACGTTTTGGCTTCACTTTTCAGGGCTTGTGCGGCACGCTTGATATAAACATACAACACATTCTCATCCTATGGCGTCATATAGGTGACGCCATATGACATTTCGTCGAAATCTTACGCACATGGCATCCTTTAGCGTCAATATAACACGCACTGTTATGGGTAGGTTTAGGTCTGGGGTAGGGTTACGGTTATGACGCCTTGGGATCTGCGTCTCATATTGACGCTAAAGGATGCCATGTGAGTCGGATTTAGACGAAATGTCAAAAGTGTCACCTGTATGACGCCTTGGGTTCTGCGTCTCATATTGACGCTAAAGGATGCCATGTGCGTAAGATTTCGACGAAATGTCAAAAGCGTCACATGTATGACGCCTTGGGATGAGAACGGGCTGAAACATAAATGTTATACTAATAGAAATGTTTAAGTTCACTGTGCGAATAGTAAGGGTTAAAATATTTAGTTCTTAAATGCTTTCAAATGATGCGTCTTGATTTCATTGTAATTACTATTCTGTGCTCAATAGGATACCAATTTGTTGCTGAAAACTTCGCTCTGACTTCATTGTCACAGGTTAATGTTTTCTTTTTCATAATTAGAATAGCTTAACGCTTTCTTTTTCAGAATGCAGAAATAATTATAAACGCTCTCGGCAGCCTTGATTGTTTCCTGTCACCCCTGCCTCGTCATGCTAATAATTTTACATAGATCTAGATGATCTCCCAGTATTCACGAAGGGCAAGAGCCCCCACTTATCATGCATTTCCGAACCATCAGGAGTTCAGTTGTATGTATAATGGATGTCCTCTTTCCTGCTGATTTCAGGTTGGCGTCAGCGACAGTGATTTTTACCCTGAGAACTCCACTCGTAGCTGTGAGTGTCTCATTTCCTGGACCTGTTACAAGTAGTTCTGGGGAGTAAAGTGCGTCATGCCGTGTGTAGCTGTCAGTGTTTTTGAAAAAAGTCTTTGTTTGGCTGCGGTTTTGGATGTTGCATGGTATCACTTTATTGTAAAGCTTGCTTTTTGGCCTTGGTGAGTTTTTGTTTTGTTTTTTATTTTGTTTGTTTTTTCCCCCCTTTTTTCTTTTCTTTTTTTTTTCTTTTTGCACATGCACTATCCACTGTGCCACATGCCATGTGTACTATTTAAGAACAAAACCAAATAAAAACAGAAGCCCCTTACAAGAGTAAAATAAAATAAACGGTCTGTTTAATAAGTTGCCAAATTATCATCAGGGTTGAGGCCATTTGTATTCAGATTCAAGAGAAAATATGGCCTCATCAAACCACTGTAGAGTAAGAGACCTTCACTGAAAGATCGGTCATCAGCTGAACAACGGGCTATTTAAAGCTATTTCAGATTTCTAAAGTAAGTGAACTGTTGAGGTGACGTGTATTTTTCATCGGATGTCAAAAAAATGTGGGTTAGCTTAGCTACTGTGGTAATTTAACAGCATGCTTATTATTATGTAGATGTAACCGGTGGTTAAATTTTCCTTTATATTAAATGGCCTTACATGAGATCGACTATATTAGATCTGTCTTTTGTAGTTTATGGAACTATTTTACATATGAAAGAACTGAGCTGTTCACTTTGCAAATGTCAGATATTTGATTTGAGGTTTGACACTCAAAAACTTGTGTAATGGATAAATCTCCTTCATTCCTTTTTCCCTTTGAGAATGTGTAGCCATTTGCTCTTGTATTCTAGACTAGAGCAGTGCTTCAGCACAAGGGCAACAGCTGTTTTAATGAGCTAAAGTTTAAAGACATTGGAGATCAGCAGACCAGTCCAGCATACGGCCCGTTTTAAAAATGGTTCTTGCCTATTTTGCATGAAGAAATGCTGAATCATTTAATGAAATTTTAAATGTTAGTTTTGACTTTAGTAAAACCTCAAACCTCCACCACAGGCATAAATTTCAATTTCAAATAACAATATAATAATCTATTTTAAGATATTTGAAATTGTAAAAATATTTGACATTATTACTGTATCAGAAATCGTACTCACCCCAAACTTATAAACAAGAGCGTGTATATATATATATATATATAATCTTCTCTATAGCGTGATTCCTAATTTTGTTTCTGTAAATAAACTTTGCATTGTATATTACATATATTATTGTCTCCTTTAGGAATTGCTTCGTCCCTGTCTTTTTAGTCGTTTTCGATAAATGTCTGCTAAATGCATAAATGTAAATATTGTAAGACCTAATAAAAACAGAAGAAATCATATAAATAAGTTTCAAATTGCTCAGCTTAAAATTGTGCATCCCCAATTTAAAAAAGAGTATTTTCATATCTGATATACATATACTATTTATTTATCTAAATTAAGAAATAAAACACTTGAAACAGTTGATTTAAATGATGCAACACTAAACTGTACAACATGACAAATGAATATTGAGAGTACATTTAACAGTGTTATTAAATTGTGTTTTTAATGGTTAATTTTAAGTGACTGTTAGTTAGATGACAGCGTATAGGTAATCGATGTGAAAAAAATGGAAATGTGCATTTAAAATTATATATGTATTATTCGATAATGATACATTATCGAAACTGATTTCGATAAATAAATAAAAAATCACTATTATTACTAACCGATATGGTCCTGATATATTGTCCATGTCATTAATAATGTAGACTGTAAAAATGTGTGTCCAATGTTTTGTGAACTGAAAAGTTCTCAGGCCCTGAGTCTGAGCATTAAATGTAAGTGTGCTCTTTCACTCGCTCTTTTATTTATAAAATAAAGTGCACAGAACATCAGTCCAGCCTTTGCTGTTTGACCCTGCTATGCCTTTTCCCAGTTACCATGCCTCTCTCTCTCTCTCTCTCTCTCTCTCTCTCTCTCTCTCTCTCTCTCTCTCTCTCTCTCTCTCTCTCTCTCTCTCTCTCTCTCTCTCTCTCTCTCTCTCTCTCTCTCTCTCTCTCTCTCCAATCTGCAGTTGTATTCTTTCTCTGTCCAAGATTGCTCTGTATTTTGGGAGCTCTGCTGAAGAAGGGCTAATTTTCTCACTCAGACGGCTCTCATCTTCAGCGCAGTGAAAGGTGCTGTTCTATAAGCCCACAGCCTCCATGATAGGAGCAGGCCTGCCTCCTCTAAGAGCCTGTTATTAATGTAAAGGTCAGTGCAGGAAAGGGGACGGGCGGCGTAGAGGACAAACCTTGCGCTCACTATACTTCACATTACAGCAAGATAAAGTCAGAGATGAAAGTCTGGCTTTCTGCCTTAATCCTCAACCTGATCTCGCTTTATTGAATGATTTTTCCAAGACATCTTAGAAATAGCCTGTTGGGCGTTACAGATACCAGCCACGTTCTTATAAGAACTATTACAGCTCTTTGTCTGTTCGGAGAGATGACAAGTGAGAGGCCTTTTTTTTGGTCTGTTTTTGTAATTTTTTTGAATTGCACGAATGTCTTCAATTATTCACAGGATCCGAGTATTAGGAAAATCCCCCGGAGGCTCGGATGATTGTGAATGAATAGCTGGATTATAGGTCTGTTTTATTTGTCTTGGAGAGGAAACGCCTAACCTATCAAATAATATCAGTAACCGGATGTTTTTCAGTAGGACATCACATCAAAACCTTCTGTGCATTTTGACCTCACTTTAGACTGAAACTAAATTTTGCAGTCTGAAACTTCTTGACTCACCAATGTGATTTGAACAAGGTTATGTAAAATGCTTTCACTAGCTATGTTTCCATCCACCTCTTTTTAATGTGCATTTTGGAATGTCACATAAAAAAAAAAAAAACTGGATGAAAACGCCAAGATGCGAATAAATTCTAAAAATGCACATACAAACTTATGCCTGAGCCAAAGTCTGTCATCAGAATGATTTTGTATAATGTCCCAGAAGTGTCTCACATGATTGTGTTCCCAAACACCAGGCATCCGAACGCAAGATAACATGACAGCTTCCAGTTTTGTGCATAAGTTATATTCACAACTTTGGATGGAAACTAATACAAGGAGGAGATCCAGTCAGATGATTAAATCAAATTGAATTTCTTGGCAGCAGACAATCAAATAATAAATGAGAAATAATAATATTTAATCCATAATCAGAATTATTAGAAGTGATTTTAACTGTTCATGTTATGTTTCTTTATTAAACTTTTAATCCTAAGTAAAATATCAAATATAAGTGAGGCACACACAGGTCGGAGTTCAAGAGTAGACTGACCTGTACAGAAATTGTTCTCCCTCTTATGCAGTTGCTTATCGTAACAGAGCTAAGTTCCTCTGCTTGAATGCTATATAGTATATAGCATTCAAGCAGCCCCACAAGACATAAACATATTTAGCTTTCATGGTTTCACACCCTGGGGTGTGGGCACACATATCGCTCCGTACCACCATATGAGTCAGGAAGTCATTAGTCTCAATACAATGCAAAAGAAAGAAACTGCTATACAACATGTCGCTTCTGCAAGATGTTTAGCCAAGATAACATATTTTATCACTTTAACTGAGACGTTCACGCTACTGTGAATCTGTCTATCTGAAACTTCTAGGCTTTCGCCCACATCTTACAGACAGAACAAAAGTATACCCTAAGTCAGCTATATAGGACCATTAAGATTAATAAAAGAAAAGCATTGAACTTTCAAATGATAATAATGATTAACCACATCAAACTATATGATTTCTTAAAGTATGATTAATTATATTTGATTAAATGATATTTAAGATATGAATGATATATAATTGTCTTTTTCTGATTCATCAGAAACAGCTGACACCATATCTCATGCACTTTTGGTCAGAAACAGCTAATTATGACTCTTCAGCTGTGATTTGTCATGTAGGTTCAATATAACCCAATAATCTTCAATATCTGAATATGAATAGTTCACCCAAAAATGAAAAATCTGAAATCAATTAACTTTTGTTATTTTTTTGTTAAAATTGTTACAAATCTTTGATTTTTTTTCTGCTCTGGAACACAAATATATAAGAAGTAAAAAAAAAAAAAAAAAGGTTAAATAAAAGCACTATAAAAGCAATATTGTTATTGTAAACTAAAACTATTAAAAACTATTTTTGGGTCATTTAAATAAATTGATTTATTAAAATGAAATTGCATGGTCCATAAGACTCTGAAGTCATATGATAGCCTTTTGAGAGAATCAGACCAACATTTAAGTTGTTATTCTGTATATGAAATATGCCCTTGCTATAGTGCATTAATGAGAGTTAGAAAGGTAACAAGAAAAAGTTTGATCCGGACAGGTTTGAATCAAATGATTCATTGAAAATATCAGATTCAAGAATTTGTTCATGAATATAGTCATATGAACTACTTTTAGTACATCGGATAGTGCTTGTACATATCAAGTCAAGTCACCTTTATTTATATAGCGCTTTTTACAATACAGATTGTATCAAAGCGCTTCACAGTGATAACATGAAAACAATATAACAAAGTTTGTTTCTAAAAGAAAATTGCGTCAACGTCCACCTTAAGTAAGGCAGATCAATAATATTATTGAATATTAAATGTCCCCAACTAAGCAAGCCAAGGCAACAGTGGCAACAGTGGCAAGGAACCAAAACTCCATCAGGTGACAGAATGGAGAAAAAAACCTTGGGAGAAACCAGGCTCAGTTGGGGGGCCAGTTCTCCTCTGGCCAACGAAGGAACAGTGCATGATTCGGGCAGCATTACAAGTCAGATTGACTTGTAATACATCCGTTCTGAAGCTGCCTGGACATTCTTCAGAATTTCTCATTGAATGTTCCACAGAATCAGGTTTTGAACGACATTATGGGGTGAGTAAATGATAGTTGAACTTTTCCTTCCATTGTAGGAGACGACAAAATATTTCCAGGCACACTTGTGCACTTTCTCAACTGGATCGAAGCATTTATGAAGCCCATAATTATGCGTTCACAAATCATTTTCCTTTTAACCTTTTCATGTGTCTCCTTCCCTGTGAGAGGTTCTCTCAAAAGCCACATGCACTCCCTGAAAAGTCAAGTGTTATTTAAAGAACGAGCGAGACGTTAGATGCGTTTGGCAGACAGACTCTGATCAGAGGAGGTTGTGCTAATGGTTGCAGAGGCTACGACATGCCTGATGACAACATAACGTCAGAGGCAAGGTGTCTAAATCACGCTGAGCCCCTTCACTACCTCGTAGCTCATTTTCCCTTGAGCCTTTTCTTTTGTGAGGCTCTTAAACTGTGGATTAGTGTTGGATAGTGTTTTTGAAATTGTTTTTCAGTGGAAGCATTTGCTTAAGCTATTTACAATAATAGTAACTGCTGTACTGTATTTGTGACTCATGAAGCCTGTGCTTTCACTGAGAGCCATGTTGGTAATCGTTTTAGTAATGCGGATTAGATCAAACTACTGTATAAGCAGCCCTATTTAGTCAACTATTCCTGCCTCTATTGATAGAAACTGGCTCAAGTTCAGCTTCAGTCAAGCTGCACTGTTACACTGCAATGTTTTTTGGACTGTTTTCTCACACAGTTTGAATACACAAGTAAATGAGTAATCGTGAAACACTGCCATCCATGATGCGATAAATGTTGTTGTGTTGGGGAGAAACATTTAGCATGGTGACACCGCAGGTAGCGCAACTAGCAACTAGCGCTGCACCATGTGCAGAAAAATTCTCATATAAATTATTTGACAAGCTTGAGTAGATTTTTCAAAATGAGAACAGTAGACTGATTTTCACTGTGAAGTGTGTGATTTTATTTTGTAGAGGTTTTAAATTTAAAAACTGAGGTAAACGCCCTTGTGGATGCAATAGTGTAGATATAGAAACAAAAGAGAAATGACAAAAGTTGTCACCATATTGTTGCTGACAGGCGGAAGCCTCATATGCCCAAAACCTCTGCTTTTCTGGAAATGGAAAAACACTATTTAAAAAAAAAAAAGAAAAAAAAAAAAGACTTAAACACTGTGTTGTCAAAGTTGATATTGTGGCTTTATATATGGCCAGACACTTGCATGTCAAGTCACCTTTATTTATATAACGTTTTATACAATGCAGATTGATTCACAGCAGCTTGTGATGGGGAAAAAAGATAAAAATCATTGTTCAACTGAAAAGATGAGTTATAAAGATTATCAATTATTAAATTAGCTAATTTCATCTATAAAGTAGTTCTTCAGAAAATAGTTGTCATCCTCCAGCATGTGTCATTTATAATGTTGAAATGTTACCATAATCAAGCTCAAATGGAGTTATGAGGTTTTTGACCAGTGAATTTTGGACATACGTGTTTTTCCTGTCATTAGAACGGCCACATCTGAAGCAGTGAGTGCATTGCATTAAGCAGGTTATTGTAGCTATGTGGGCGCCCGGTTTTTTTAGTCATCCGGCTGAAATCTCAAGTTATAAAAGATTAAGTGCTACTCACAGGCTATTTAAGAGCATCAATGAGAAATGCTAGACTAAGAGACGGTTCTCATAGAATGTGTTTTTGCTGTTAAAAACGTGAGACGCAGTTCAGTGGAAAAACAAAAAGCGCCTAGAGATGCGTTTTTTGTTAAAGTTCAACTTTTACCTTGAGCGCGAGCACAATGGTTAAAGATGTCTGTCTAGCGTGTTTCCATTGAAAAACAATGGGAAATAATGCAGTGGAATGGATAAACACGTTCTGTTTGAATGCCCCCTAGACACTCTTCTCTGCTCCTCAAATACATAAAGCACTAGCCTTTATATCGATATAGTGTTTCTTGAGAAAAGAAAATGCTGTATTTACTTACCCTTTCATTGCAAGCAAGCAGAGTCATTCCAAAATGTGTGCGTCACTTCTTTCAAGATTGAGGTGAGGTGGATTTATGAGGTATTACTGACAGTTTGTGGATCCAGGGGTCTTATGAGGTTTAGTCACAAGCTCTTTTTGAATATTTTTCATTGGTTAAACATTTGCAAAGCCCACAGACAGATGTAAAGGGTGACCAATAGTAATGATTTATGAAAAAATACGAAATATGGAGATACAACATCCCACAGTGACGATATGCAAATTTTGATGGAGCACAACATTTTCAGGAACATTTAGCTTTCAAAACAACCACTTCAGGTTTCATATCTGTCATTTCATAACCTTTTAATTTGATATTTTTTTAATACAACTCTATTATTTTGCTGCATGCTTCTTTTTTTCTTCTTTTACAAATGAATCCCCATTGTGATTGGAACAGTCATTATTGGCCCAATTTGCACATAGTTGATTTATTCCCTAATTATAGCAGTTTTTTTTGGCCACCGTTTTGTCTCAGAATATATGTGATTATTATTTTTGGGATTCTCATTAGCTACAAATTTGCGACATTGTCAAAATGATTATCTAAAAATTCAGCCTTTTGTTATTGTGATCATCTCATGAATGTTTTGCTGTTTAGTATCTAGGGCCTTTTAGCCTGTCATTATGCCAAGTTTTTTATGATTTCCCCCCGAATACTTTCTGCATAAACAGAGTTAGTAAAATATCATAATGCTGGATGGTCTCAAATCAAGTTGTATAAGTTCATTGAGCTTTGTTATCTATCTTACCATTAATAATGGGTAATTATAGACAAACATTCCTCTTTAATCCTTCACAACCCTGTAAATGTTAATTTCATTGAGTGGCATCTCTACAGTGGCCAAACATCCTGAGCCATTGCTCTGGGGGAGTTAACCATCCCGCTGGACCTTTACATCAGCCTCTTGCGTTTTCACCAAACGGCCCTCCTGTTGGCAGACATGGGAAGCTACTACTGCCAAGTAAACACATTAACGAAATAATTCTGGGTTAATTGTCATGCACGGTGTCACTTTGGGCTGTTGCTGTGAGACTATTTGTGCGTATGCGTGAGAGGGAGCAAAAGCGACACACACTGCATCATTACTGTGCTGGATTGAGTGTTACTCTACCATGTTTACCAGTTAAGCTTTTTTGAATGGACTAGAAAAATAAGACATTTTTTGAGCTTGTTGCTATTTGCCGATTTAATATTTGTTATTGTTTGCTTTGTGTATATTTGAGACATTTTACAAAATTATTATAATGCCAAAAAGTCACTCCTATACAGCTATAATGGATTTAATATTGCTTTTACTGAAATGCCACTACTCTTAAAGAGACAAGACTTTTCACTATACAGTAGTTGCAGTACTGTCTCAATGCAAAATAATTGTAAACAATTACAAATAGTTACAGAATTTGTTTGGATGCATATATTATATTATACATCATGCATTACATATCATACATTATACATTTATTATTATATCATAATATAGTAATACATTTTTTGTCAGCTAATCATTGTTAAAGTCTTTATTAAATATATTTTTTATAATATATTATACATCATGCATTACATATCATACATTATACATTTATTATTATATCATAATATAGTAATACATTTGTGTCAGCTAATCATTGTTAAAGTCTTTATTAAATATATTTTTATATTTAATTCATTGTATTGCTTTGTTTTTATTATTTGTTATTTTTTATCGATTTAATTAATTGTTTTATTATTACAAAAGGTAATGGAAAATACTAACTTAAAAATAAATATATATAAATAAAAATAAAACCTACATTCCCTAGATCATAAATGTGTTGAAAACCTTGATACTCCTGTCCTGATCATATAAGCCTTTGAGTGATATTTGACTCGTAATGGTGTGTCTCTGAGTACTGTGAGTTACTTATAAAGACATGGGTGAGCTGGACTATGGTGTGACTATCAGCATAAACTGCTCCAGCGTGTCTGGTGGTCGAGAGTCGTGATCAGCCATTTTATTGGGGATGTTGCTGCAGACTTTTGATGGACAGTGGCCTTGTTTCCCCTCCTCTAAATGAAAGCAGCCATTGTTTATATTAGTGTGTGCTTTCAATGGATCCACTCATTAATTATTCATCTACATACTGTACATCAACCAAGCTCTTTTTGGAACACATTAGCAGCGACTCTTTGCAGGGCCCAGCAACATTGAAAAAGCATGATGTTTTGCAAAAATATTTATTGCTGGGAAGAATTGATGTTAATCACGTGTTCTCTCCATTTAACCCCTTTAGGCCTAAAACGCCTGCTAAAAAAGGCCTTTTTCATCACAGATGTGTGATGCGGTTTTATTTAATTGTGATTTTGAGTCACTGTCATTGCGTAGAAGGACAATTTGTTCCAGGTTCAAATTTCCATTTTAAGAGTCAATGTTTTTATTTTGTCAGGTTATATTGATTTATTAAAAATAAATTAATTAATATAACCTTGTGATATGATAATTAATGACTTTAGTTATTTGGCTTATTTTTAAAAATTGCTTGGTAACGCTTCCTTTTACAGTACAGTACTTACGTGTACTTACAGTGTACTTACAGTGTACTTACCTAGAAAGTACTGGCTAATATAAGGTAAGTACATGGGTTAGGGGTAGGTTCAGGGTTAGTACCTAGTTATTACCCAGTAATTATAGTTACTATACATGGGTAACAGGACTGTAAAAGGAAGCGTTACCAACTGCTTTTATTACTACTACTAATTATAATTGTTTTTTATTTGCTGTTATTATATATTATTAATTATAGCTATTATTATGCTATAATATTATAAACATTTTATAAAAAATTTCTTTAAAATTTTTTTTTTTTTTTAAATTTCTTTTATTTCTTAAACCGCTTCCACAATTTTTATAATGATGATGATTATTATTATTAAGTTAATAAATTATTCTTTGGTAAAATATTATAAGCATAAAAAATAATAAGAAACTGACACGCATGTATCCAATGAAGGAAAATAAATATTTCTTGTTAGTGCATTTTTAGAGTCATTGGGTCTCAAGTCTAACGTAGAAACGAGCGCAGAAATCATCTTGCGTATGTTTTTTTTTTTTTTTTTCGTTTTGCAAAACTATATGAGACCTATTTTTCATTGACCCTACCAAATATTAGAAAATATGAATCTGAGCAAACTACATCAATGCCATGTGTATGAGTGCACTGTGTGACATGTTTTCCCATTTGGAGCGCATGGATGGTTCATCCACGCTGTGTAGTGTTTGGCTCCTCATAAAGCTATGGGCTGCGTGAGGATGAGGAAGGATTGCAGTGACAGGCAATTTGGCATGCATATTCTAAAATAAACACCTGAATAAAACAAATGCATTTTGCATGTCACTCTGATCACTAGTGTTTCTATAGGAATGATAAAAGCACATCTACACTTTCCTTATATCTCCTCTCTGCCTTATCCCATCGGTACATGTAACCCGTACCCAGAGGCCCATGTGAGTCAGATGTTTATTTAAAGGATGTTATCTTAAAGATAGGAGAAAAGCCTAAAAGCAGGAGTGCTTATTTCTGCCAAATTATTATGCAGAATGAGCCAAACTGGGATGCGGGCTGAGTCACACCAAAATGATATTACCTTATTACGCAGATGCATCGAGTCTGACAGTCTAAATGTAGAGGAGAGCGTAGATGTCTAGTGGTTCTGGGACAGGGGCTTGGCGTAGAGTTAAGAATCAGCGACTGCCAATCAGGGGTCATGGAGGTGCGGAGAGGTGTCAGGGATGAAGCTGTGGGTGCATTAAGAGTGAGTAGTGAGCGAAGAGATGCTTCCGAGTCAGGAAATCCATTTTAGGATATAAGTGCTCTCTTGGGAAGAGCTCCAAAAAATCAGGACTTTACCTGGACCTGTAATTGAAATGGTTAGCAGAAAGTGGTCAGGTTTGAGCCTAAATCAAGTTGAATTTTTTGGTTTCAAGTCGGTCAAGTACATTTTTTTTCTCTCATTTTTTTTCTTCAGGTTTTATAAATGGATTTAGAATATCAGCATGGTACAACAGGTGAGAAATTGTAATGAAGGAGAAATAATTTTTTTAAACTTTAGAAATTTGTCTTATTTCTAAAAGTACTTTAACAAAAATCATCATTGTTATTATTTTATTATTATTATCATTAATGGGCTTATTAGGTAATAACATTTTATCATTATTTTTTAAACTGCTTCAATGATTTTAATAATAATATTACTTGTTATTATGTTAATTTATTATTGTTTTGGTCAAATATTAAAAACTTGATTTTATAATTTTTTATTAAAAAAAAAATACACTCACATGTTAGTAAATTATGTTAGCAGAAAGAGGTCAGGTCTGAGACTAAATCAAATGCGTTAAAACATGTTTTGAGCTAACTTTGAGGCGAATCAGTCCATTCTGTATTATGTATATATTTTATTCCCTTCATCTTTGGTCATGCCCTCTATATTCTTTCGTTCTGAATGAACGCAGGCAGAGGATCACTTGTTCGTTGAAGTGATATAAAGCCGCTACACCGGGATGAGGTCTGCCCCTTGTTCTAGAACAGTCACCACAGCTCGTTGTGTGTGTGTGTGAACCGGCCCTTCTCCGCTCTGCAGTTGACCTTGTGGAAATTGGTGTCCGGGCCCTCTGGAGACCTCTTGTCTTCGGTCACCCTCACTGCATATCATCTCTCTCTGCTGATTCTGTCACTTGCTGCCTTCCGCCATGGGCAATTTTTATACTCCGGGACCCGTCTCATGTGAATAAGCAGTCATTTCGTGTTGTCTCTACTGTTTCGCCTCAAACGTCGAGGCTTTCAACAGGAAAAAAAAGTGACCTTCTGAAATGACACATTCAGCACCTAGAAGTTTTTCTGTTGAGTATATATGCTATTTGATTTAAGATGAGAGGTAATAACGTCAGGTTTTGCCTGCGTTGTTGGGACTAGATGTCCCCATAAGGATTCTGAAACCTGTGATCTGTTCTAAAACCCAGCGAGCTGCCTGCAGCTTTTAAGGCAGCATAGGCGCGCTCCTGACACAAAGGATTTTCCAGACTGTGAGCAACTTAATTATGCTGCCTCCTCAGGTACCTTGTTTTAGTCAAATTCTAAGGTAGCATCACATATACTGTATGCAATGAAAGTATCCCCAGAATTTGTTGTGGTAAGCTCATTCCTGGTGAATCAAAACATCTTAAACCAGCCTAAGCTTTTTGCTGGACTTCCAACCGGGTCAGACTAGTCTGTTTTAGATGGATTTGGGGCACTTTTCAGCTGGTCAGGCTGGTAAACCAACATGACACTCATCTAAACCAGCTAAACAAACTGGTTTGTTTGCAGCAAAGATTGTTTATAATCAACATTTTTTTATTCTGTGCGGAAAAGTATACATTTGAAGTTGTTCAATGTTGTTAGAATAGATTGTTTTACCCAAAAGTTTTAGAGCTGCACGATTTTGGAAAAATCTGACATTGCAATGTTTTGTTTTTCTGTGATATATATTGTGATTATGAAAAATACAGGAATTTTCACCAGATATTTGGAAAGAATGAATCATTCTAGAATGATTGGAGTGATTTTGTTGAGGACCACATCTGCATTAAAAAATAAATAAATAACGAATAACAATTTATAAAAGCTAAACAAACAATGACATGTTGAAAATTTCTTCATCTTAATTTCTTTATTTTTAAGGTTTCAGACAAAACCATTAAGCTTTTATTTTGGTGGTTTGCCAGCAAATAAATATGTATATGTATATATGCTGTGTGTAGAAAGTTACAAATGAGGTTCCAAGACAGTAATGATGATGTCACCAGAAGGTTCTGGAATGGAGCTGTAAAATCAGCTTCATTTTGGGGGCTACCCAGCAGTTTCCAGGAGGGGAACGGCTTAATAAATGTACCAAATAAAGTCTAAATGTAAATATAAAATGCAGAAAGGTTTCTGTGACGGTTTATTTGGGGGTAGGGTTATAAAATATCATAGAAAGTCTGCCACCTTGATATTAACAAGTGAATGTGTAGTACAAAACAAAGTTGTCCCATGTGTCGGGTAAGGAGATTTAGATCTCGTGTTCTATGAATTATGTCAAAAGTAAGGCTGAGAGCTGTGGGAATATAGCCATGTACACTGATTATCATACTAAAATATAAATGAAAAGACAACTGCTGTTTGTTTGCCTATTCACATAGTTTAATTAGAACGGCACAGAACGAAGGACTTGAGAGAGATAAACCATTGTAGCTACTGTAATTCCTCAAGGGTTCTGTTCATTGTTCTTTGGTGCTATTTAATACGAGCGTCTATAGTCAAGGAACTTGAGGCAACCAAAAGACACCATAATTGGGGCCAATCATAGACATGCATTTTAAGGGATCGTTCAACTGGAGATCAAAATTCTGTCATTTACTCACCCTCATGTTTTTCCAAACCTATGACTTTCTCCTATGGAGCACAAAATAAGATGTTTAGCAGAGTTCTCTTGTCCATTCAAGATCCATGTTCTAACAGTGTTTTGTTGCAGTTACTTGGTAGCTCACCTGCAACCAATGGGTTAATTGGTGTCACCTGAAAGGATTGGTGTCACCAAAAAATGTGGTGTCACATTTTAAAGTCCAGAGGCATTTCTCAATCCCAAGTACGCACAGTTTGAACTTGTGTCCTTGGTAGTTCAGACTTGCCAAGTTCGACTCGCAAGTCCCGTAATTCTGCAAATGGAACCGCAGCGTTCTTGATAGTGTCACTCAGCTCCCTGGCATCTCTGTAGGCTATATTTAGGCTACAATAAAATGAAATATTAATTGACACACAAATGTGGTTCAAGAAACACGTACATTAATTATCTTCACTGCATGTATATTTAACAAACGAAATATAAAACACGACCCTGCCTCATTTCGTTTACATTTTAAAAATATTAAATGTATTAATATGCATATATGTACACAATGCCTGTTGGGTTCTCTGATTATCTTCACTGTATGTACATGTATAATAAAATGAAATATGACCAAACACAACCCTGCCTCTTTTGTTAAAATTTTAGTGATCAGTAATAGCCATTATAAAAGTATAAGAAGATATACAATAAGAAATAAAGACCATCAAACAATTCAGTCAAATGAACAAAGTCAGCGCTGTAGTACAACGGTAAAGTTAAATAAATATATTAAGTAATGCAACCTGACCTCAACCAAAATGATTTGCCCGGGAACAAATTATAGATTCATGAGACCAAAGATTACTCGTTAGATATACACAAGACGAATTATATCTTATGTTTAACCCATGGGCGTAGGTTTGGTCTCAGCTTTGGTGGGGACAAACCCCCCCCCCCCCCCCCCCCCCCCAGGAATTATTTTGTTGTAAGATAAGTAACAGTGCTTTAATGGCGATGTCCTTTGTCATTTCAGACTGCTGGCAATACAGAATATCACATAAGTGAATCTACTTCATCTCATTATATTGTATCCTGACCCCGACACCATCCTGTATACTGTCAATAAAGAGCTAATATAACTGTATAATCTCAAAAATACACTCTCAAACAATAAAAACCTGAGACTGTGTAATGCTGAACAAGCAAACATTTTATTTAACATAAATTATTATGTACATTAGTATTTACACTAACAAAAAATACTGTCACAAGGAAGTACTTTCAGAACTTGTGGAGCAAAACAAATCTAAATAAATAAATATAATAACCTTTTTCTATTATAAACACTTTTTACCCTCCAGTACCTCTAACAAATACTCATACTCACACTCACGTTAATACCTGGGTGATACACATGTGTGATACACACATGTCATAGCATTCAACACATCATGTTTATATTTCAAAGCAATTTAAATATGAAGGTGACATGGTTTTGTGGATTAACAAATCCATTATTATTATTATCCATTATTACAGTATTCTATTAATACTAAAATTGTATCTTCTATTCTATATCAAATTCTATTGATATATTCTATTCTTAAAAAAAAGTACATTAGATTAAACTGGGAAGGGTCATAAAACTTGCATATTGTTATCCTAGGTTTACTGCTTCTATTGTTCTCAATTGTAAGTCGCTTTGGATAAAAAGTGTCTGCTAAATTAATGTAAATCTGTTGTGGTTTGATGCTGTCTTCTCTGCATACAAAATGGTTAATTAATTTTGTAGTCTATCCTGGCTAGCAAGTTTAACCCTCCTACCAGATATTGTTATTTGGATATTATCAATCAAATAATGATTCATTATATTTGAATAACCAACAGTGTTAACTTTTGCCTTTTTAACATTGCCAACATGTTTTTCCAGCACATGTGTCTAGCAAGTAACTTAGGCTACACTCACAAATACATTACATAAACAGAATGTAGAAACGAAAAATGTCTCAGATGATCCACTGTTTATGACTGCAAGATTCTAAGTTAAGGTAGGCTTATTAACATTCAGTGACTTGCTAACGTAGCATTCTATCATGATAGCGCGACTTCTATGAGTCTATCCGTGCTGCACACCCTAATGCTCCTAACCTTGAAAGATTGCAGAAGCTAGGTTTAACTGTAACAATATCCTGGGTAACCAGGATCACCAGTTAATACTATTTTCCACAGTAGAATCTGCATTTGAAAGCCTGGTCAGTCACTATTTGTGTGGCTAGTTATTTGTGCCTACTTACACTCTGCTTTATGAAAAAGCTTTGTATGTCCCTTTTCTTATTCTTGGGTGACATAGCTGGTCTACAAAATACAAAAAGGGACAAAAAAACGGAATATTAAAATGCTTTACTCTGGCCTTTGTATATGGCAGGCAGAGAGCCCTGGTAACTTACCGTCGGCGTCGTCACGCGCACACACACGCACACACCACCCGCTCGCTGCCAGTGAGTGCAAGCATAAAAAGTAGTCCCGGCCCGCGCGTGTAGCCTGCCTGTCAGATACCCCGCCGCCAATCAAATTACGGCGTATCTTGTACTGTCGTCGTCCTGGCCGTTGGAATCGATCCAAATAGCAGCGCAAAGATCCAAATGCAGCGCATATATCAAAATAGCAGTTCAAAGGAGCTTGCTAAATATTGGTGGGGACAAATTTGTCATCTCAAAATATTGATTGGGACTAGTACCTAGCGTCCCCCCCTAAACCTACGCCCTTGGTTTAACCACTAAAGAGACATCAGAGCAGCGGCAAACATCAGAAGGACCAGCTAAGGTTAGGCTGTTCTCGGCGGGTACATGAGCGCTGAGCGCCCCCCTGATCGCCTGGATCTCACAACAATTTTATTTTATTTATTTATAATTAAACCACAGATTTGAGCTTTAAACAACTACATTCTCACCTGTAAAACTCTTACAACTATATTTCCTAAAACAATAACAGTATTATTTTTTAAATTACGTGGGTTTGCTGGTTGGTGCGAGATGCATTCTGGGATACCTGGCTGTATCAAGTCCACACAAGTCACCTCTTGATGCATCCTCAATAAAAGGGGCGGAGCAAGAACACATCGAGGGATTTAAACTGTACTTGGCTAGATATGAATTTTGAATTGGTACAGTAGAACACACGTACAGACAAGAATGCATATTGAGAAACTGCTCAGGACACATTCTCTCTCTCTCTCTCTCTCTCTCTCTCTCTCTCTCTCTCTCTCTCTCTCTCTCTCTCTCTCTCTCTCTCTCTCTCTCTCTCTCTCTCTCTCTCTCTAGTCATTTTATTTTTTTTAACTTTATTTTTAATTGGCAGACTTCAGTCTTTGTGTCCTTTATGTTGCTTCCCTAGAGCCATGGTTGTAACATCATGCAGTACAGACAAATGCTGCAAGCTCCAAAAAAGCACCATAAAATTACCATAAATGCAGTCTTATGAATGACATGAGGGTGATCAAATTATGACACAATTTTCCAAACAACTTCAATTATTTTGGGCAATGGCATCTGAATCTACCTTAAACTTGACTTCTGTTGTTCTCCCTCTCCTCCTTACAAATGTTCATCCAGATGCTTTTCTGTGAATTGATATCAATAGGTAAACCTTCAGCAGCGTTTTGAAATGAAAGCTCGGCTGCATTTTGCTTCGACTGCACACTGGGCTCAGATCATGTAAAGAAACGGCTCCGCAGGTAGCAAAAGCAATTTCAGAGCTCACAAAAGTAGATTGTTTGGCCCATTGTATGAGAGCCATCATGCTGACTAACAGTAACCACAGAAAAATACATCAAGACAGACTCAACTGGGTGAGTAAGGCTCGTTAGGGTTTTTGAGTAGTATTATTATTATTATTATTATTGTCATATGATTAACAGCTTTGTTTAATAGTTGTATGGGTTATACCGCCGTTGTTAAACTGAATGACGCACATTTCCTTTATAAGGCCTATTTATTTTTTATTTTTTTGTCCAAATAGCGCTCATGGTCAGGAGAAATCTTTCCACCTCAACCTTGAGATATAGTAGTGATGCATAAGATTCTTTAAATGTATTTCTGTCATGACCACTCTTGGAGTGTTTGGCATGGTAATGGGTATGACAATGTTGATGTATTTGGTCTTGGCGGAATAGATCTGCTGCTGCTGCTGGTGGTTATTGTTGCTGCTGTTTTAGAGCAGGTACGGGACTTACTACTGCCAATACATACATGACACACTGCTGTGAGCAAGAAAAACATGCTTCTGCTGCTGTACAATATAGCACACATGAATGACCCATAGCAGATCTATACAGGTGGAGCTGGGGAAGGTGGAGGGTTTCTGAAAGCGCACTGCAAACTGCTACAGCAAATGCTGACCAAGTATTTGAAGGTTGAGCAGCGAGCTCATTGGATACTGATACAGCAGGATGTACAAAATACATGTTTAAAACAGCATGTTTGAAGTTCAATACATGTTCTCAATCATCAACGCTTGCGGCGTAATGTTGATTACCAATACCAATAAATTTGACTCGTCACTAAGGCCCCGTTTACACGAGAACGATTCCGGGTGAAAACGTAAAAATATTTTATCGGATGTGCCTTTCGTTTACACGGCAACGGCGTTTTGGGGGCTCAAAAACGCAAAAAAGTGAAACCACCCTCCAGAGTGGAAATCTTAAAAACGCTCCACCGTCGCGTTCCCGTCTAAACGGTAAAAAGGTAAAAACGCAAATCTGCTCACGGTGGCTGTCATAGATGGCTGTGTCGTCGCGTACGCGTTTACGTCACATGCATGCGTCAGTACAGGAAAATAACAACCAACATGTCAGATTATTTCCATACGTCGGACCTTCAAGTTGCCCTAGCAGCTCTGAAAAACATACAAGAGTCTTTTCAGCAGTTGTAAAAAATATTCTAAGATATTGGTGTTGTTGTGTGGCAGTGCTTCACATTGCCACCTAGCCGCCTGGAGTGCATACTACATCGAATTTCACACACTTTTGCGTCACCATATGCACGCGGATTTCCCAACCATAACGCTCGTCTAAACGCAGAATAAAAAGTGAAAACGCAATGCCACTTTTGCATTTTCTCTTCAGATCGTTTCCGTGTAAACATAGCATAAGTTTGGCGTTTTGCAACAAATTCAGTCGATGAAGATTGACTTGAACATGGTGCATTCCTTTAATAACAAAATTGCCTAAAAATCTGATAAAACAAAATGTTAATATTGTGCATTTGTAACAGCATCAGCACCAGTGTTAGTTTTTTGCTGACATGAAATGTTGTTGCTCGTTTACAGTAAACATCATCTCTGTGCTCTCCAGGGATAAATTAGTAGGTCGAGAGACTCTTTCTTTGCTCTCTGGGAAAAACTATAACTAATGCTAAAAAATCTATAGCTGTAATATTACATTGTGGAGTTAGTGGAAATTATGTTTTTATTTCAAAGAATTTTATATCACATTATGCAATGCTGTTTTATTATGTCAGATATTATACAGTGCTACAATATTCAAGTAAATAAGGCTGTAAAACAACCAAAGATCTATTGTAAATGCTGAGCACACACTGTAGAGATTTCAGGATCACAAATGATGCATCTCATTGCAGCTTTTCTAATATAATATACTCTGAAAGTTGCATCAAGAAACATAGTAATGTCAGATTGAGTTTGTGCCTCTGGTTAAAATTATCAGGGTTTTTGTGTGTGTGTGTGTTTCAGGTACTGAATGTTTTGGTCTGTGTTTTTGTCTAATTTGTTGACAAAAAAAATCTTTTTAGAGTCATTTAATTTATGTTTGCAATTGTTGCAATGATTTTTTATTTTATGTTTGTTTAGCTTTTTTGTGTTTATTTACTTTTATTTAGTCAGGACATTTAAAAAAAATAATTTAGTAAAAAAGCAAGTTTATTTTTTGCACTTTTGTTTAGTTCTGCAAATGCAAATGCAAAAAAATACAAATACAATTACAGTGTGTCAGTGCTTTTTGTGTCTTAACGCTTTTTTGCATAAAAAAGATGTTACAGAAGTTACAGAAAATCTAAATGAATGAGGAGGGTAGTGGATGACGTCCCGCGTCACTAAAGACCCGAGGAAGATACTTCGGGTCTTTAGTGACCTGGGACGTCATTCACTCAACCTTCTTAGTATTCCTCAATCAATACATTATAAACTATATAACATGAAAAAATTATAAATACAATTATAAAAGAATGCCTGTTTGTGTTTTCCCATTCATTTTTTGTAAAAATTGTATAGGGTCATGAACGACCCGAGGTGTGTAATAGTGTAAGTATTTTTTTTTTCTGTACATCAGTAATTTAATTTTTGATGACTGAATAAGTGCAATTCACCTTTATTCCACAAGGTGGCAATGTCTGATACACATTGATGAAGTGACGTTTCACTCATAGGTCCCGCAAGCAGAAAACAAAAGAATAGGAAGAATCATCAGCAAAACTTGAAATGGCTCAGCGTTTTACTGCAGAGCAAGTTCTGAATGCAATCAAATATCACTGTCACTTGATGGTGGATGTAGTGAAGAAGCTGTCGGCGATCAAAATAAAAATTTATTTTGAAGATGTTTCATATTATCCCGACAGAGATCCATCCGTGTTAGATATAGATCCGCTTTATTTTATTCTTCTGTACTCTAATATCAGGAGAGTCTCATATTATCCCAAACGGTAGAGATCCATCCGTGTTAGATATAGATCTGGGTCGCTAAAGACCCGAATATGTAATAATGATTGGTGAAACATTCATGCATTTAAGGGTAAGGGCAGAATAAAATGGGACACGATGGAAGCTAGAACTCTCCTTGTGTTTCTCACAAGTGCTAAACCTATTTGGATCTCATGTGCTAACCGCTGTCCAAATGTTGATTCTTCTTTACCTTTGCAATAAAATATCTGAAGTGAGAGGACTGAAAGACTTTGAAAGACTATTGTAGATTAACAAGGTCCTGTGAGACACGAGGGAACAAAAGAAACATTTGTAAGTACATTGTCTAACTACTCTGATATTTCATAACACTATAATAAATTCAGTTATTGTCTGAAATCACTGCCTAAGATATGAAATCACAAAACTGCTGAATAATTGCACAGCATCATGCAACTAGAAAATTGCATTGTGTGATTGACCTCACAAAATTGTGCTTTAGAGTGAAGCGAAGACGAGATAAATGAATGCTTTTAACCGACCCATGACTCCTTTTCTTTCTCTTTATCTCTTCTCCTGAAAGTAAACTGATACATCAGTGTCCCACATGAAGTGTAATTATATCTGTGGGTGGAGGAACTTGGTGACAAACAGTCTCATCCCATATTGCATGGGCAGGTTGTGCTATATTTCAGCCCAGAGCTTTGACGTGTGTGTAATGCCGTATGGAACGACGGCATCATTGCGTTCGAATTTGAACATGCTGTTCTCAACAAGACGCCTCACTTTAATGGATTCTGTCTGTCTGTTTGTAATGATCACACATGGTTTGAAGATACCTCGTGCTAAATAGCACAGTTCATTTTGATTATGCCCCCATAAAATGTCACAAATGTTTTGGAAGGACCTGTATACAATTGCCCTGTCACAGTATAATCTTTTTTTTTTTTTTTTAGTCCAGGAGGATTTGTGTTGGCTCCTTTCTGCTCTTCTCTAGCACATCCCCATGAAGTGAAATTATGCTTGATGTGCCTTCAAAACAGAGCCTGCGTTTGGTATCGACTGTGAAAAAGAGAGGGATTCATGGAAAGAAGCATTTAGAGGCGTCACCGCACCACAGGGCATGACACGCTCTCCTAAATAAATCATCTGAGAGATGGGGATCGGTCATTATGTCCAGCAGCTTCTGTGTTAGTCAGAGGTTTGCGAATGATTTTTCCCAGCTAAATGCGCATTGTCAATGTGTTTTGCTCCATTGTGTTGATGTTTCCTGTCGGCATATTAACCAGCAGCCTTTTATTGGTTATGAACCAGGCGTTCGCTCCAGGTTCATGTTTAATAAATTCATATTTCACAATCCAGTTGTATTGCAGGTCCTCCAGAATGTGCACATGAATCACGGATGAAAGTCCGGACAGCAGCCCATCGGTTAGACATCTGTGCTAAAGTTATGCCATCCCCTACTGGGCCGGGACAGTTTATTATTCAAGATGTATTTTCTGATACAAGGCATGGAACTGCTTTAGTAATTGTTAAATATCCAGATCAAATATTTACTTACTGTCACTTTTTATATGCAGATGTCCTTCTTGTTGTGTGAATTTGAATAGTGCATATTTACCATGCTGTTTGAATGTTTATGCATTCCTCTAAAATGTATGCATTTTACTTAAAAAAAAAAAAAAAAAGAAAAAAAAAAAAGTGTGCTTAGCAACTTTTTTCTTTTAAAGTGTTTGAAACTCAGAAGCGAAGACCAGGAGACTCGGGTGTATCTTTTTAAGCATGGTTCTTTATTGCTGTTGCATCGCTGTAGTATTCCCAAGTCTGCTTCGTTCCAAAAATCTTACCCAAGTCTGACCTAACCCAAAATACCTTGTGTTCATATACCTTTCAAGGGGGAGGGGTTACATAGATGTGGAGACACTCTGAAACAAAGCATGTTGATTCAGCTGGTTACCTGATTTCATCAGCATAACAGTGTAACTCAGAGCCTTGAGATGCTAATCCAATCAGCCTGATTAGATCAACAAAAGGCCCAGCTGACCTTTGAGAAGTGACAAGAGGTTAATGTCCGTGTAGCAAAGTTCAGACTCAGGGTGAAGGAAGGAGACAGGGTCGGCTTGTGGAGACTGCGGGTCTTTATTGACAAATCAAAAATAAAACAAACTGAATCAACTCAGGGACACGCCCACTGCGCTGGGTGATCGTTCTCAAGCCGCTGCTCTCAGCTGTCACTCAAATCGCCCCACGCGCTCTCCGCTCTCGGCGTTCTCTTTCCACTTTCTCTTTCCCGCGGTTTACAGCTTTACACGCGATCGCCAGCAGATCTCCACTGGTCTCTCTCTTCCTGCTTCCCACTTCCCGGTGGCTTTTATGCTTCCCCACGGCAATCACTGCAAACCAGATCAGGTGTATGTCATTTTGCACTTGCCCCACTTACGTACCGCTCGCCTCCCCGCTCTCTCTCCCGTCACAGACATCGCCAAAGTCCTTCTAGGCAAGTCATGCCACTCGGTCGCCATCTTGGCAACGCCTCCGGGCAGCTATTTCAGACTAACAAGACCCAGGCTCCTATCTAAATGAATGGGCAGAGACCCAGAACTGCACTTTCACTGGTCACCGCGACATAAAAACTGCATGTATAGAAACAGCAGTAAAATATGATAAAAATCGCTGAAAAAGTTTGATGACTTTGCCCCAAAATAAGGTTTAAAACGCCTTTTTCCCCACAGGTTATACTTTTACTACGCATGCGCAAGGGTTTACGACACCAACTTAATTTACATCTCTATCCAGAATGCCGGTGTTGTGCTCTACAGCACATACTTAGAATGTAAGGTAACATATTTGTGGTCGATATAAAATGCTTTAACTACCTTGGTAGTCCGGTGCCTTCACGTTGTTATCACCCTCTTCCATGTGGATTCCATCTGATCTTGCACACAACTCGCTGTCACCAAATCGTCTCCGCTGTCGCAAACCTTAACTGTGCGCATGCGTCAGTGGAACCAGACGATAGGCTTAAATGTTTCCCGGCTTGACTGTTAAAAGCAGACGATTGGCTTTCCAGTGGGAGGGGCGGGACATGTGCATACAACCGCCATCTTTGGCGTTACAGGTTTTCCCTATATAGTTGTATTGAGGATTGAGGAAGTGGCATGTCTCTATATAGATTGTCTCTGACATCGCTGAACCACGCCTCCCTCGCCACAGCCCGACACCTTGATTGCCTCAAAATGGAATACAGTGTGCAGACCTTTCTCAGTTAAAATACTATTGTATTGGAACCTAAATTAAACATTTTAATAAATGTGTAACCCTACAGCAGGCTTAAAGTGGCAGCATTATTATGTTGAAAAATGCTTGTGGAGGATTGATAGGAATAGGATTTTTTCAGAATACTCTACAATTTACAAATGGCCATTAACGGAAAATGATTTAGCCACCTTAATCGTAGTTATGGCTTCTAACCTGTCAAACCTTTTTTTTCTTATTGTTTATATATATATATATATATATACACTCACCTAAAGGATTATTAGGAACACCATACTAATACTGTGTTTGACCCCCTTTCGCCTTCAGAACTGCCTTAATTCTACGTGGCATTGATTCAACAAGGTGCTGAAAGCATTCTTTAGAAATGTTGGCCCATATTGATAGGATAGCATCTTGCAGTTGATGGAGATTTGTGGGATGCACATCCAGGGCACGAAGCTCCCGTTCCACCACATCCCAAAGATGCTCTATTGGGTTGAGATCTGGTGACTGTGGGGGCCATTTTAGTACAGTGAACTCATTGTCATGTTCAAGAAACCAATTTAAAATGATTCGAGCTTTGTGACATGGTGCATTATCCTGCTGGAAGTAGCCATCAGAGGATGGGCACATGGTGGCCATAAAGGGATGGACATGGTCAGTAACAATGCTCAGGTAGGCCGTGGCATTTAAACAATGCCCAATTGGCACTAAGGGGCCTAAAGTGCATGTGCCAAGAAAACATCCCCCACACCATTACTGTAACTCTTTATTAAAGTGTACACAGACACGTAGGTCAGACACTAAACACAGGTAGAAGCTCTTCCCAGGTGCAGGTCAAGCGATCAGCACTAGATGGAAGGTGACACAGGGACCTCGGTGAGCGACTAGTGCTGGTGATATCCCGTGAAGACCCAGTGCAGTGCTTGGTAATCCAGTGCAGGTGAAGAATCCAGATGAGAAGAAGTACACAGGGAATCCACGATCCAACACGAACACAATCCAACACGAAACACAGAAACACACCAGGGAAACCACAACGATCTGACAACATGAGACACCAGTTACTGAACTTATAAAGAGACAAACAGATTGAAACCAGCTGGCGCTGCTGATCAGCAGTGATCAGTGACCACGCCCACAGACACACATACACACACAACAACCGCACGCGAGACGAGAGAGAGACAGTGAATTCATGATCCGTGACAATTACACCACCACCATCAGCCTGCACAGTGGTAACAAGGCATGATGGATCCATGTTCTCATTCTGTTTACGCCAAATTCGGACTCTACCATCTGAATGTCTCAACAGAAATCGAGACTCATCAGACCAGGCAACATTTTTCCAGTCTTCAACTGTCCAATTTTGGTGAGCTCTTGCAAATTGTAGCCTCTTTTTCCTATTTGTAGTGGAGATGAGTGGTGCCCGGTGGGGTCTTCTGCTGTTGTAGCCCATCCGCCTCAAGGTTGTGTGTGTTGTGGCTTCACAAATGCTTTGCTGCATACCTCGGTTGTAACGAGTGGTTATTTCAGTCAAAGTTGCTCTTCTATCAGCTTGAATCAGTCGGCCCATTCTCCTCTGACCTCTATCATCAACAAGGCATTTTCGCCCACAGGACTGCCGTATACGGGATGTTTTTCCCTTTTCACACCATTCTTTGTAAACCCTAGAAATGGTTGTGCGTGAAAATCCCAGTAACTGAGCAGATTGTGAAATACTCAGACCGGCCCGTCTGGCACCAACAACCATGCCACGCTCAAAATTGCTTAAATCACCTTTCTTTCCCATTCTGACATTCAGTTTGGAGTTCAGGAGATTGTCTTGATCAGGACCACACCCCTAAATGCATTGAAGCAACTGCCATGTGATTGGTTGATTAGATAATTGCATTAATGAGAAATTGAACAGGTGTTCCTAATAATCCTTTAGGTGAGTGTGTGTATATATATATATATCCACGGAATGACACAGTAATATATATATATTACAAAAGACTTGCACTACCATTCCAAAGGTTTTGGTCTATAAGTTGTAAAAAAAAAAAAAAATTTATAAATAATTTTTTCCACAAGGACACATTATATTGTTCAGAGTGACAATAAATGCATTTATAATCTTACAAACGAAGTAGCACGGTAATAATTAGAAATGTTTTTTTGAGAACCAGATCAGCTGTATGGAGACATACAGTGGAAAAAATGTCGTGCCTCGCTGGACCACAGTGTTACATATTCAAACATTAATATATAAATATATATATATATATATATATAAACAGTAGAAGTATAAACATATACACAGGTATAAACCTACACATAGCTAACCTATATGGATGTGCTATGTATAATCTTATACATATACAAATACTAACTATACATAATCTAAAAACTATACAAATAGTTAACATAAATACTGTACTCATACCCTGGACCTATCATTTGAATTTCACTAATGATGAAAAAACCATGTGACACTTAAGGATCATGTGACACTGAAGGCTGGAGTAATGATGCTGAAAAATCAGCTTTAACGTCACAGGAATAAATTTCATTTTTCAATACGATAAAGACATCTCTTATTTTAAATGTTAGTAATATTTCACAATATTATACTCTTTGATCAAGTAAATGCTGCCAAGTTCTTTCAAAAACATGAAAAATCCTCATTGATCCCAATCTTTTGAATGGAGGTGTACATATTAAAGTTGGTATCGAAGATGAATTGATGGTTAAAACTATCCAAACCTTTATTATCATACTTTCTCTATAGATCCTTCTTAGTATTTCTGTTCTGATCTTTCTTTCAGTGTGATTTGCATTTAGCAAGGGTTTGTGAGATGAAGAACAATGCTTTGTAGAATGTATCATAATAACACATCGCCTTTCCCTTTCTTTTAGTCCCAGTGGCTTAAGAAACTCGTGGCGGTGTATTAAATTCATGAATCATCATTACAAGCTTGAGGGTTCTAAGCGTCATTAATATTCGGCTTGTGAAGATGTATAGTCCATGATCCGCTCTGTCTTTCCCTTCCATCCTCCAAATGTGCTGTAAGGATCCAGTCTCTACTAATGAAATTCATTTATTATATTCAGAGGCCCAAATGTAGTTAAATATCTATGCTTTATTTATACGAAATAGTCTATACAGTGTTAAAGGAATAGTTCAACCAAGAAATGAAAAGACATTTACTCACCCTCATGTCATTCCAAACATGTGTGACTTGGAACACAAAAGCAGTATTTTTGTATACAGTCACAATGAATGGGAACTGTTTAAAGCTTCAAAAAGGACATACATAACTATAAAAGTGGTTAAAATGACTTTATATACATCTTCTGAAGTCATACAGTAGCTTCATGTGAGGAGCAGACTGAAATTTAAGTTATTCACTAATAATAATAATAATCATCCACTTCAATGAGCTGTTAACCTTTTGTGTCTTTTTAGAAGCTTGATATCCTCGTTCAATTTCATTATAATGAAAAGAATGGCAAGCATATACATAAATAAACCCCTTTGTGTTCCACAGAAGAAAGAAATGCTTACAGGTCTGGAACGACTTGACGCGTTAGCTTGAGTAACTCCTTGTTACCTGCAAAAGCGCCCCAGGTTAGGAATCTTTGATCTAGAATAAGAAAAAAGAAGGTTTATGAACACAACGTCTTGAAAAATGTCCATTCTACTACATATTTTCTTGCCCGGCTACAGTTAACCTCATTTTCCAGGTAGATGGATTGTATGCGTTCGTCTTTGAACACATCTGTAATGGTTGTTTCAGTGTATTAAGCTTGACTTGAGTATCTGGAAAAGGTCAGCAGCGATAGAGAGAGCGGTTCAGCTGGAATATGGTGGCATTGACCTCAATCCTTCAGCTGCGGCATAGTATGAATGGAGGGTAGAAAAGGCTAAAGAATTGATTAATTTTCCATCAATGGTGCTCTCTTTAGTCCACAATACATTTCTAATATTGAAGAGAAGAAAGCTTAAGCCTCTTTAAAAAGTTCATTTGTCATTCTCGTGTGGAATTACCAATGCAATTAAGTGTGTTTTAGCGCATAGACATGTACCAGGTACTGTTAAAGTAGGCATGAAACGGAAGATGTGATCTTTTCTTCCCTATTGTGATGTGTATCCGAGTGAAATGGCTTCTCGAACAAGAACAATAGGGCTGGACTTGATTTTGTCCATCTGGAATTGATTGGATCAATGGACGGTTGTGGTTTGCTGCTGTGATGTCATGTGAGTGACAGGTTGTCCCGCCCTCGCTCCAGTAAACATGTCATCAGAGAAGAAAAGAGATGATGTTGCATGAGGGAGAGGAAAGTTATTGTGTTTAAAGATTACGAGGGCATGAATGAAAAAAGAAAGAAGATGTGCACGGATAATTGATGATTTCATGGTGACACCTGTAGTATCTACAGGGGTTCTTTCAATAGTTATTTGTGATATTGTGAAGCAAGTATCACGTTTGTCAAGCCGTTTCATGCCCTTCCTTTCATTCATTATTAATAATCTTCATTTTCTGTACTGTTTGTGAAGCTAATATTATGCTTGTCAATTGTTTGGCATGCTTGTCGAGCCACAGTGGAACACACTGTATGCTTTGTGATTTTTCTATTTCGAAAAGCATGAGAATAAGCCTGGTGCCTCTGTTGACTATGAAATTAAGGAGAACGGGTCTCATTTTTCAGCACATTTTTCATGCTTTGCTGTTTTCTAATAATCTGTTGGGGGAGATCATACATTTCACCAAGGCACTTTTTGCAGGGCACTGATTCCTTTAAAAATATATATAAATAAGATCTCCTCCTGTAGCTAGATAGTTCTAGTTGTCTGAGATATCAGATCAGACAAGAACGCTTCAGTTTTCACGGAGCCTCTCAAAGAATAACACTTCACTTTATAGATTAAAGCAGATGTAGCTATGGGAAATCTCAAGAACTGCTCTCTCCATATTGTATTTTTGGAAACCAACTCTTAAAATCTAGTTCATCACGGTGTCATCAGTCTAAAAAGGCTGGTTAGAATAAGTTTAGTGACTTTTTTTTGGACACGATTCACTTATTAGGATGCTTAAGTTCAAGGTTTTCCTAAATCAAGCTTTCTAAATTACATGTTTACATGCGGTTCAGATGGATGCCCTTGGGAAATGAATTTCAAGTTTATTCCTGCAGCTGTCCATATTATTATGGCTCACTCTTCCCACTCAGATCCAATCGTTCATTAGACCAAGCGGAGCAGGGCTTTCATAGCAAGCCCCACTAATGGCCCAGAAACCAGCAGCCTGCCTGATTACCATTGATTCCCTGGCAAATTCCCTCACTTTGTTTGCTTTCATAGTTGCAGCGTCTGAAAACGCCTTGGAGATTGAAATTACAGCTCCTATCGTGGGTGGCTTTGTTGGTGAGTACCGACAAGCTGATAATAAAGCAACTGTCCCTAGTCCTCACACAGTGACTGCACACATCGGCTAGTGAGTCGAGAAGTACATTATTAGACTCAGCACTTACAAACAAGTTAGAAATAGCCAGGCCGTTTTTCTCATTCAGAGAGAAATGTCACTAAGGAGCTGTTTTCCTCTATTGGATAATAGCTTTGCCTTAAAGGGGATTTGAGAGCTGTGCTAACATTTTGTGCCCTTTCATAAGAGGATGTCTGGTTTGTATCACTATACGGAATACCAAATTATAATGTAATGAATCAAAGTCGTGTTATGGCTCATAACTTTGATTACAGTAACACAGTATTCATATCTATCTCTCTGTATGTCCGTCTGTCTTTCTGTCCGTCTGTCTGTCTGTCTTTCTATCCGTCCGTCTGTCCTTCGTTTTATTCTTCTGTCTAAAAAAAAATTCGTTGAATTGAGTCCCATCACTTTGCATCCATCCATCCATCCATCCATCGCTTTCCACCCATCACGTTCCATCCATCCATCCATTCATCCATCCATCCAGTTCTATCCATCCTTCCAGTTCTATCCATCCTTCCAGTTCTATCCATCCATCCAGTTCCATCCATCCATCCATCCATCCATCCATCCATCCATCCATCCATCCATCCATCCATCCATCCATCCAGTTCTATCCATCCTTCCAGTTCTATCCATCCAACCATCCTTCCAGTTCTATCCATCCAACCATCCTTCCAGTTCTATCCATCCAACCATCCTTCCAGTTCTATCCATCATTCTGTGGATAACTATTGTTGAATTTAATACTTCAATGATTCATCTATCTATTTATTGGTCTGTCAGTCTATCTAAAATTAAATGTATCTTTAATTCTAATTGGGTGGTTGCTAGAGCGTTGCTATGCAGTTGGTAGATTGTTTTAGTTTGTTGCCAGAGCGTTGCTGTGGTGCAACTTAGTGGTTACTGGGGAATTTGTAGGTGGTTGCTAGGGTTTTCATTTTCGTTGCTAGAATGTTTTGGGTAGTTATGAAAGCATTTTTTGATGGTTACTAGGGTGTTGTACTTAACATTGTTAAACCTGAAATGGAGTTTGGCACTTTGTCGGCATGTGAAGTCTTTGACTTATGGAGCATACTGAACTTTCTTTAAGTTGTAAATAATTAAGAAGACGTCTCTGCCAAATCACTTCAAAGTACTGTATTTTGCTTTTTAACTTGAAGTCAATTATACATTTTAAAATCCCTTGGAACGAACTCCGTGACTCGGTCCTTGATATTCTGGGAATTCTGGAGAATCAAACAATGTTCAAAGTTATCTTTTAAGTACAGCAAGCAAGCTAGCCTCATTTTGCGGTTTCCCTATTTGAAAGCGAATAGTAGGATACTCCGTTAATTGCATAATTTTCAGGAGCAACACTATAATTAGCATTATTAGAGCTTAATTAGACCACTAAACAGACATGCAATGCCAAAACAGCAATGAGACGAAACCGAGGATTGCTTTTCAACTCTAATATGAAACATCAAAAGGACCTTTGAAACTTGCTGTCAGACTGTCAGAGATAGACAGGACTTTGGATTCTTTGAGGTTCATCTCATTCTTTTTTTCTCCCCACGTATAGTCTTATCTGTCCATCATCGTTTTCACAAATCGCTAGACATTGTTGGATAAATGCAATGTTTTGTGATCACCCGAGTAATTTGCAGACCTCGTTAGCATCTTCTCAGAGATAACAGCCGGTTATAACAAGCTCCATTACAGGAATGATTAAATGTGTTAGCAAATGTTTCCACCTCTGAGCAGTCACAACAGTGCTGTTAGTCGTGGGATTTATCCAATCACAGACCTCGCGTAAATTCAAGGATTTAGTTATTCACATGAATGGGAACAACAGCTTTTCTTGTCACATTTGAAGCGGAATAATTGCTGAGTTGGGTTTGTGAATCCTATGCAAATAGAGATTTGAGGGTTTGGAAATACAAGCCGGTTGGATTAAAAAAAATGTAAATTCTGTTTTGGTACCTTTTAATAAAAAACCAATCACGATTTTTTTTGTTTCAAACAGAGATCACAATTCTCCCACAATTCTGAACAAACAACTAAACAACATATTGAATTGATCTGAATTATAAAAAATAAACCAACTAAAAATCATGCATGATTCAATGACTCACTCATAAATACTTGTTTCATTACTGGATCAATCGGCATTTTTGAACAAATCTCTTAGAAAATCTACTTTTCCATAGTAGGAAAAAAAATACTGTGGAAGTCAATGGGCCTAGTTAACTGTTTGGTTACTGACATTCTTCAAAATATCTTCCTTTGTGTTCAGCAGAACAAATAAATTCATACAGGTTTGAAACAACTTGAGGGTCAAGTCAAGTCAAGTCACCTTTATTTATATAGCGCTTTTTACAATACAGATTGTATCAAAGCGCTTCACAGTGATAACATGAAAATAATACAACAAAGTTTGTTTCTAAAAGAAAATTGCGTCAACGTCCACCTTAACCCTCTGGGGACCAGAGTGTTTTTGGGGCCCTTTGGATGTTTTGACATGCTCTGACATTTGTGCTTTTTTCAGTTGCTTATAAACATATTAATGGCACAGGTGAAATTAAACTCTATTTAGCACAAACAGGTCTACCATAATGTGTGAGCAACATGTATGTACATGTTTGTATTTTTGAGAGAATATTGTTTATGCGTGGTTATTGAAAAAACTAAAAAATAAAGTTTTTGAAATAAGGACACAAAAAACATACTAAATATGAGTCCACAAGACTTTTGACTAATGTACGTTGTTGCCTAGAGTTTTTGCTTCAAAATGATCTGAAAATCATCCTTCCTAATCATTCACATACAACAATAGATTGTTTTAAATTGTGAAAAACATTTTTTTGTTTGCCAAGGCAATATGCGGATGGGCGGAACGGCCCAACCCCTATCATGAATAATTAAGTGGTTCTCAGACAGTGACCCTGCATAATAATGAGCCTTTCATTCAGGGGTGTCACACAAGAAAGAATGTAAGGACAATATATATATATATATATATATATATATATTGTCATTGCATTCTTTCTTGTATATATATATATAGCCTACATGTATATATATATATATATATATATATATATATATATATATTTTGTCATTGCATTCTTTCTTGTATATATATATAGCCTACATGTGTATATATATATATATATATATACACACACACACACACACACAAACACACACATATATATATATATACAAACAATCAAAATATAAATGAAAGCCAGAAGCACATTTTTAGTCATACCTGGAAACAAATCCTGGTCAAATGCTATATGGGCCATTCTACAGAATTGGTTCAAAGTTACAGTTGGAAACATCTTGAAAAGAAAATAGTCTTTTCCCATAAATGTCTTATAAAGTATTATTTTTTAAAGTAGACCAATACAATAAAAATAAACCAGTCGCATTTCAAAGTCGCTCGCGAAATGACCGCCAGGTGGCGCAAAGGGACATTTATCAAAACGTAAGTGGGGCTAATGTCAATTAACAACAGTAAGGATGAAATTCTACAAGTTATGGTAATTTACAAATAAGCCTACAACAAACATTTATTTTTAAACAAATATTTTTAAATATGCAACATGCACGTTTAAACAACAAACAATACAATCTGAACCAGCGCTTCCTGTATTGAGACATGCAGCGCGTTTCAGTTACGATCCTGGTTCCAGTGGCCTTAATACATTCACGGCTTTTTAAAATGTCACAAAGCGTTTTGAGATGGTTTTGAATGAAATATTGAAGTTTATAATTAGGGTATTTTGGCACACCACGCCGAGTGGCTATGCATTATTCTAAAATCTGGCTTTATTCTGGCATGTTGAATTAGAGTTTGACAAACGCGGCGGCGCGTTCATTTGGATTTATTTTTCTCATAACAGCTAAAAGAACTTACTGCGTAATTGTTGGTCATACAGATAAGATATCATCTTTTAAAACTGTAAAAGGTCTACTTTTATTCATGTAGGTAGGCTAAAGTAGGCCTACACTCACACAGGCTAACGACAAAACGTTTTCTCGCTCATGTGAGAAACAAACGTTTGGGCATTTCTCAGTGAGGAAATTAATAGCCGAGCGGTAGAACTGACGGTTCGATCATCAAGATGACACGGGTTCAAATCCCGATCAAACATGGTCTACTGCAAATTTTATATTTATTAATGCAGAGAGATTTGTCTAGCTCTAAAACTCTGTTACGCCATACAGTTTTTTGGTTATATTTATAAAATAAAATTACCATGCATTTCCATTTTACACTAGGAACAATAGTATCGAACACAACGACGTTGCATCTGTACCAATCGTACGAGGCTACCAATCGTAATTTCAAAAGCAGTTCTGTAAAAAAAGTAATTTTACATATATAGCCTATATATATATATTTTTTTTTTATTAGGCCTATTATTATTATTATTATTTTGATTCCCTACAACCTAGAGTTTTTAAAAACATGGTTTTAAGTAAAGTGTGATTTGCCAGAGGGGACGGGGATTTCCTTCTGGTCTAAACATCCCTGCTTCTGCTGAATTATTTGAATCCCCACACCCCTCCCTCCACAGTAATCAATGCTATAGGCTACTTCACCAATAGACCATATCAAATATAAAATAGAGATATGCAACAAGCACGTTTAAACAACGACAAACAATAAAATCAAAACCAGCGTTTCAGTTGTTCATTAGTTCCAGTGGCCTGAATGCATGCACGGCTTTTCAAAATTTTACAAAGCGTGTTGAGATTATTTTGAATGAAATATTGAAGTTTATAATTAAGTGTTTTGGCAGACCACGCCGAGTGGCCCTATGCATTTTTCTAAAGTCGGGTTTTATTCGAACTTTTGCGAACGACAAAAACAGTTTAGGCTATCTGTCGTCTCTGTCTCCGGGAACTGCGCGTCACAAAAATGAACCGAAGCCACTTCAGCTCAGTCACTATAAGAAATCGGCTCTGTCTAAAGCCTTTAAATGTCTAAATATTCTGGCTAATAAATGTTATCTGATTATGTAATCCATATGAAAACGAGAGGTACAGAGGATCTACTCAAACATGTAGCCTGTAAGCGCTTCCCAATGAGAAAATGACAAGGGTGAAAATCTCGCTCTAATTAAATGTAGCAGGCTAAATCGCCCTGAATTAAAATGTAAAAACAGATAAAATAATGTATTTGTCGAAATGTTGCGATATTGTTTCATTTAAGTTCATAATTATTCAATACATGTTATTTAATTTAGCAGCATTACCACGAAGCACCGTGGTTCGATATTTATTTGAATAAAAAAATAAAAAATAAAAAAATTAATTCACAAATTGCATGCCTGGTTGAAAGGATCCAAAGATCCATGTAGACTTTAATATTGAGTTGAACATTTTGTTCATGAAAACAAATTAACATGCGTTTTTTTCAGATTATATTTAGTTTTGCTTGGAAAAAGCTGGCCCAAACCAGTTTTATTTCATCAATTACTGAAATAATGAAATATTTAGTAATAAACTTTTATGATAGAAATATCACTAGGCTACATGTAACTAAATCATTTAATTCCTTCATTATCAACACTGTCTAGAATGGCGATTTAAGTGTGAATTGCGACTTCTCTTTGTGTTAAGTCAGCCTCAGACTCCGATAGCCTGTGGGGGGTTGGAGGGACAGTTCAGTGCTGTATCGAGCGCGCAGGACAATAGGCATAGGTGTTAATGTTCCTCTTTCATATGGAGAGCGAGGGAGACTAAATAAACTTGTTAAAAAGAGATTCAGCGCGAGAGAGGCAAAGAAAAACGCATGTTTTAATTTAATTATGTTGCTTTGGACAATTTTCGTTTTGTAGGCCTACTGTTTTAATTGTTTAATATAGCTGTCATTTCTTTGGCAATACAAATTTAAAATGTCGCAAGAATAAGATTAGCCTAGTGTTTCTTATTTTGCATCGCAAAAGAAATAAACTCTAAACCCGATGCAACCCTGTTTTAAATTAAAAAAACTGTCCCGACACTTTATTTAAACCTTGAAATGTTCGAACTTGGTTTCAAACTTAAGTAATTTTAGTGTTCTTTTACATTACACAATAATTTAGCAGACTAAAGACGAGCTTCTTCATTTTCATTTTCTGATGCAATCGGCTGACAATCTTCCTTCATCAGTTTATGTCCTTTGTGCAGCGCTGCGGTTACAGGAATGTAGCAAATTTATGTTGTAATAATAATTAAACAAAACTCTTGACTTTAAATAAGTAAACAGTTATAAACAGTTAGCTATTTAAGCATCAAGAAGGTTAAATATAAACGCTGTTGGCCAACATCAGTTAACAACATGTATGCTACATTGAGATTCGATCTCGAGTCGATTGTAGCTCCTCGAAGCTCGTGTTGTTGCGTTAACCACTGAGCTATCGTCTGTACGTCTGTAAATGTTTTTATTGCAATGTTTTACTTTTTCATTATTTATTCAATTTCATTTCAGTAGCCTAATTTCAGTATTGTGATTATGAATTATTTTAACTATACGTTTCACTTGTTGAATTCATCTGCTACCAGCTTTCAATCGCTCTGAATCAGCGCGGTGCGGCAGCAGATTACGCATTAGAGAGAATAAACAAACACTTTTCAGAGTCTATGATTGTAGCGCCTCTTGGCGGTAAAAGGCAGAAAATACACCCCACATTTTACCGCCGCGGTGGAACGGCTGATGTGGGCATTGTCATGGCTTGCCTCAACATTTGCGTTTGAATAGCGCGCGTCCTCCGTGGGCGTGTCAGATTAACGCGTAATGAAGTGTAATGAGCTGGGGGGAAAAAATCTGACAGCACTCTCTTTTCGTACAGATTACATAAACTGAGAATATTTGTTTTTTATATAAATTACATCATTGAAAAGAAGAGAATTCAAGCTTCATAAAGAAAAATCTCTCGTGCCTGTATGACAAGTATTTGCAGAGTTAGAGTTAATTTTTCGGACGTGTTTCAGAATGGACTGCACTGACAGAGAGAAGGCAAAACTCGCATCATGTTTATTTTTCTTTATTTGACAAAAAGCACAAAACTTTGTTTTTATTGTGAGTATACAGAAAAATAATAGACAATTAACAAGATCGATTGATGTATAACACTTATATGTACGATCAAAATCAACAGAGTATTTAGTTTTCTGCTATGTGAAAAAAAAACGGCAAAACGCGCGGGCGCGTTTCTGGTCCCCAGAGGGTTAAGTAAGGCAGATCAATAATATTATTGAATATTAAATGTCCCCAACTAAGCAAGCCAAAAGCCAAGGCAACAGTGGCAAGGAACCAAAACTCCATCAGGTGACAGAATGGAGAAAAAAACCTTGGGAGAAACCAGACTCAGTCAGGGGCCAGTTCTCCTCTGGCCAACGAAGGAACAGTGCATGATTCGGGCAGCATTACAAGTCAGATTGGATCGGAACATTTAGAGTATTTATCCATTTCCATCTTTTGGAAGTCCAAGTAATCACGCCGGTATTAAGACGAGTTGTTGAGGATCAGTGCCGTCCACCATAGAGAGTCCATATCGCCCGTGTTGAGGGTGAGTAAATGATGACAGAATTGTCATTTTGAAGTGAACTATCCCTTTAAAATGTATGTCATTGAATCACTCATTCAAGAGATTTGTTCAAAAACGTTGATTCATCCATGCAGTAATTAAATAAGTGAAGTATTTATATCGAGTCAATCATTTAACTGATTTTTTTTTCACTCAACTGAATCTAATTTTTAAAAATAATTCATTGAGATTATTTAAACAATTTGAATAGACGTCAGCAATTAAAATATTGTCAGAACCTCTAGTAAATGACATTTTGTTTAGTTGCCTCTTGTCTGTTCAGAATCGTGATCTCTATTTGAAACAGAAAAAAAAAGAAATCGTGATTCTCAATTTAACCAGAATTGTGCAGCTCCACCTCCCTCAGTCAATAAGTAAAGTAATCTTAAACAAACTAGGCTTGGTTTCATTCGGTAATCCAGTTTAGTGTGCACGGCATGGAACTTTTGAGCTTCTGACACTTGGCTTGAGAACTGTTCGATTCTGTCACTAACCCACCCAGAGATGCACTTAAAGTTGTGCTCTCCCCTCAGAGAGATGCTGAAGCAATTTCCTCCGCCCTGCAGGATAAGTTGGGGACTGTGATTGATGTTATTCTCCTGGACAGCAGATTTTGATGAGTTCCACATGCTTGAATGAAAAGTTTTGGGTACGAAGTTTTGGGTCTAAGTGTGGAAGCGATTCGGGTCTCTTTAGGATTGAATTCAGTTCTTCGACTGATCTACGTTTGTTATGAAGGAAAGGTCCTGCTACCTAAATGTCATTTTGCACTGGGCATAAAGAACATTCTTTTATAGGCAAATTACTATGTAAATGACCACATACATAATATTACAGTTATAGGTCAAGTGTTTGAAAGGTTTTTACCCCATATTTTACCCTAGCTATAAACTTATAGGGCATTTATGCTCTGTGTTTCGTTTAATATGCATACTTAAAAAAAAAATGCATACTCAGTAGCTACTCAAATCTGAAATGCTGAAAGCATGTTGTACCAAACCAAGCTTTTACATCTGCATATATTGCAGTTCTTATAATTTAATGAATATCGCCCAATGGCGCTAAAACAATTCCAAGTTAAATGATTTTTGCTGCTTTTAGTCAACTTTCTTAGAGTTACTTATACTGGGAAAAAAAGAGTAATGTTCTTACACAGTGGCTGATTAATATTCCTGTCAGAGTATTGCAGAGTAGTGTGAAAGTCTGTGAATATGCATAGTTCAATCACCGGGTGCAATTTCATTTATGCGTGTAAGCTTTTTGGAAGTTATCTCCCTCAAACGTAATTAACCAACATTTGGCCTGTCCGGACTTTGGATAAAAATCTATTGATTGCCACTTTGAAATGTTAAATTTAATTCCATTGTCTAAAGTAAATTGCATTAACAGTCCTGCACAGCAATTATGAGCCATGTGCAACCTACCAGTCTCGGAATCTTACAAATTCTCAGGCGGAAACATGTTTAATGCATCCTGATTGATTTACATTAATTTCAAGGCTCCAGTAATTTTGAATTTTTTATTCTGAGCTGATCTCCATTTTCCTAATAGCATCCTGCTTTTTTCGGTCAGTCATGGCGTGAGTGGCAGAATCCTAATGCAGCACATATATCTGCAGGTCATAAAATGTTTTCATAATCATATGCCTGATATTAAAACTTTTCTGATGGCACACTAAAACCTTCTAGCTTTGCAAAGATATGCTCCCTGGATGCAAAGTTTATTTATGGAGATATATTTTCTCATTATATTGTATCAAAGATTTGTTACTTAGCATAAATCCTAACAGGAATCAACAATCATATTGACTGTATTACAATGCTGTTGCATCATTCTGAATAACAGAATGTGCTTTATGTCCAGTCTTAATTTGGAAGTGGATCTGCCAAACAAATATTAAACACAATAAATAAATGAGTGAATGAACATGAAGATCCATGAACCGTGACAATAGGATGTTGCAGTAGAGAAGTAGAACTGCTCTGCCTGCATATTTTATGAGAAGAATTCCCCTGAGGAAGTCTAAACAGCACAGATGTTCGCAATAAGGCCTATGCTCACCCATTTATCTTGCACAGACAAAATAGCAATGTCCAAACGTTCACATACGATCACAGCTTTAAGGGCCATGTGATTTCCTTGAGGTCTCGCAGTGGCATTTTTCAGTATAGTCTGCGGGGACACTTATGACATCTGCTTAGGAAGAAGCCGAGAAATGCTGGAAATAATGAATTTAGATGCAAATGGCAATTTGACGCTACGTACAAATTAATCCCATCACTGGGGTATATTACTCTAAAGTGTGAGAAATTCCTCAGTGTGCACATTATAAGTGGGGTGAAAGAAGAGAAAGACTGCATAAATATCAACAGCGTATTTAATCCCTTATGCCGGTTTCGTTTGCTGTGAAATTCTCGTTTGCAACACACTGAAGCGTTTCTAATCCATCAATACAATGGGTTTTTCAAAGGGAGGTCCCTGAAGGTTCTCTACGGGGTCTGAGGAGAAGATACATAAAACATGGATTTTTCACATTTTCCCTGGGTTTTCAAGCAGGAGTCCACAGATCCTGAAATTATCTTCAGGGGGTCCATGGAGAAGATACATAAATCATGGATTTTTCTTATGTTTTCATGATGTTTTAGAGAGGTATTAACAAATTGTAACTTTTGCAAGTAAGGATTTAAAGTATTAAATAATGTAGTGAAGTTAAAGGGATAGTTCATCCCAAAATGAAAATTACCATCGTTTACTCACCCTCAAGTTGTTCCAAACCTGTATGAATTTCTTTCTTCTGCTGAACACAAAAGAAGATATTTTGAAGAATGTCGGTAACCAGACAGTTGATGGACCCCATTGACTATTATTTTCTCTCCATACTCTTTAAGTCAATCAACTGTTTGTTTACCTATATTCTTCAAAATATCTTATTTTGTGTTCAGCAGAAGAAATAATATCAAGAACAACTTGAGGGTGATCAAATGACAGAATGAATTTTTTTTGGATAAACTTTCCCTTTAAAAGTTGACTTTCCCAGCGGTGGAATGTGTAAAATGACTTTTATCTTGGGTTTTATATGAAAATAGTTTTAATGGAAGTTACTACCAAGAAAATCCATTCTTCCAGTGTTGACTGGGCTCTAGGTAGGGATTTATACAATATACACTTGTTCAAAAGTTAGATTTTTTAAAAAGGAAATTAAGACTTTTGTTTAGCTATTTTTAATCTGAAAGGATGCATTACATTAGTCAAAAGTGACAATAAAGACGTGTAAAATTTGACCTAATATTTATTTTTAAAATAAACACTATAATTTTGAACTTTCTGTTCATCCATTTATAATGAAAGAAATCTAGTTTTCTATAAAAATATTAACACACACACACACACACACGTTTGCTCTTATATAATTGTATGATTTGGTGTGAAACTCTAATATAATTCTATAGTAATTCAATTTTCAATTTCATATGTTATGGGGTGCCAATGGAATGGAAGGTTAAAGTTCTACGCTATTATCATGATGGTTTCTACTTTAAATCCCAGTTGTGGTAGCTTTCCTGAGTAGTGTTATGTCCTTAAGCACAATATTTAACCTCAGTCAGCTCCAGATATCCCTGGCCAGCTGCCCTGTACTGTGCCCTTTCTCTCTATCCTCTTTTTATGTGAATATCTTAAACGTTTAGGACACCAAAAGCAAAGAATACTTAAGACTTATTAATATGATTTAAGCTTTGTTACAGTCATTTAATCTTTTTACTGACCATTTTTACTGCTTAATCAATTCTTGTTTGATTTCCTTGTTATTTGAGTACTCATTGGATAAGATGCCAGTATCTTAGCGTTAGCGATCCATCTCATCAGGACAGTGTGACAGATTAATGGCCAATCATGGCTGGGTCTTACAGGGCGTTTTCTTGTTCAAATAAGAATTTGCAGGGTGAAGATGTGGGAATGAACATCCCTCCTCCTGCTTGTCTGATAGATTGACTGCTTGACACTGTCCTGACCTTCTCTCTCTCTCTCTTAGATAGAGCTCATCCATTTCTCTACATCCCATTTCTAAACGCTGTGTCCACCGAACAGTGCTAACACTGGGAATATTGTCCACTCTCCTATTAAACTGTGAAGAAAGAGCTCTACTCAACCTCAACCTGTTCTTCATTTTGAGAGCGACAGTGGGCTACACAGTGGGTCAGAATATATATCAGTAGTAGCAGTAACTCTCTGACAGAATACAGACACGCTTTAGCACTCCTCGGTGACCTCCGGTTTTCTACTTTCTTCTTGACTGTAATACAGATTTTCCTTGGTTTCGGTTTGTTCCTTATAAAAGTATAAAATGATTAACTTTCAAATTATATTATGAATTCTTTTTTGATGTAATCATACTGTTGCTCATTATTAACCTTAAAGGCAGGGTAGGCAATTTGTTCCAGAATTATTATTTTTTGTTATGCTGGTTGAAAGTTTCTTCACATCCTGATAGCAATCACTAAGTTAAGTGGTCTAAATGTGTTTATATACACAGACATAAAATGTCATCAGCGCGTTTCATGCTATGCAGAGTTAGACGTCAGTCACCGAGCACCGCAACCGAAACAGCAGTCCCCTTTTACAGTTCCTCCTGAACCAAAACAACAAGCTTATGCTGCATTCATGCCATTACTACAGTAATTTGTAAGAGATGGAATCCTGTGACGTTATACTCGGTGCAGTGCGTGACTCGAATTTATGCGTTTCAATGCAACACTATCAACGCCGCAATGAATCTGAGGCTCATTGTTGCGGTGGAGTATGTTTTATAAGAAAATACGATTTCAGTCATTCTACTTACAAAGAACAAGGAACTCCCGCACACTACCAGTACTTCAGGGCTGCCAACTCTCACGCATTCAGCGTGAGACTCACGCAATTGAGCCAATTCTCACGCTCTCACGCCACACCCCCGATTTCTCACGCTGAAGTGTCAACCCGGTCGGTCAAATGCCTGAAAGATAAGTTTATCTATAGATCTACCAGTTGAGCCATTCGTGATCGACTAGTTTTACCGCAAATTAGTTAAAATATCCTGTAATCTATAGCGAGCGAGCGTGCGAGACAGATGTGTTGAGCTCCTAACGGCGCGCTCCTAACCGCGCACGACGCCAGAGAGGTAAGCGAGCTTGCGTGTCTTTCGCAACACAACCGAGACAGTTGAGAAATAATTATATTTTTTACAGTTTTCAACAATAATTGTCATTGTTGAACCCTTGCTCTTATTATGTTTCTGATTTCTCAGTTTTGTCATTATTTTAGCAAATAATTTATTTTATGTTTTGAGACAGTTTGTTTTAAGAAGTTTCAAAGAGTTAGTAAAAGAGTAAAGTAAAAGTTTAAACTTTTTTATTTAAGTAGGCATCTATTTTTTATTAAGTAGGCCTATTTATTTTGTATTAATACATAACCTTACTGTATTCATTCATAATTAGGGATGTCCCGATCCGATCACGTGATCGGAAATCGGGCCCGATCACGTGGTTTCAGACTCGATCGGAATCGGACGTTACCTCCCGATCAGGACTCGGATATATGTAAATTAGGGGTGTAATGGTACATGTATTCGTAATTATTGAACCGTTTCGGTACGAGGCTTCCGGTTCGGTACGCATACAAACCGAACGATTCCTAGGACCATTTTTCCTGCAGACAAAATCCGCGCTGGCGCGATCACCACAACGTTGCGCAACATGAAATGGCAAACGCAATGAAAGCGGAACGAATCTTCGCTACTCATTATATTGTGCTTCACGGACCATTTATCAGTTCGGACCAGCAACATCTGTGCAGCGCATAGACAGTAAAAGAAGTGGACAGAGCCATCTCATTGGAACTCAGTTGAGACAGTTGAAGCCCATTTTTAGCGATTTTTGAGCACTTCCGCTCCTGACGCGCAGACTCAAACCGACTCAAACTAAGCTTGATGACGTGAGCAACCTGTCTGACAGACGTTAATCTTCTAGTAGCTGTGTGTGAAAATTGCCAAGAGGAATCTGAATCATTCCCTTCCGAAACTTGCAGAGCCGGAGATCGTGAGTATTAGCTGTCCATGAGCTCGCAGCAGGAGCAGCTTTACAACTCTCTATGGGCTTCTCCCTTGACTTTATGCCTCGACGTCCCCCCGATTGCGCGCGAGTTTCTACTTCTGTCTATACGGTCATTTCTGTACAGCGCGACAGAGAGTCGAGTGGTTATGACGCAATCGTTAGCCTATTTTTACTAAATCTGTTTCTACGGGGCCATAACGTAACATAGAAGGTAATGGAGCCTTTTATACATTGTCGTGTTTCTTTAGAAATAAATAATGGATTTAAAGGCCTCAGATGTAAAGTTATTCGCTGTCAAAGTGACGCCAAAAATGAATGGGAGTCGATGGAAATGCTAACGCAAGTGAATTTCTGCTACAAGATGGCGGCAGGGGTGGTAAAAGTACTCAAAAGTTATACTTGAGTAAAAGTATATATACCTAAATAAAAAATTACTCCAGTAAAAGTAGAAAGTCCTCCATTCTAACATCACTTGAGTAAAAGTACAAAAGTATCTGATTTTAAACGTACTTAAGTACCGAAAGTAAAAAGTAAATATTCAAATTAACTGTAAATATCAATAATTAGGCAGATCAATTGTTTTGGGAGTGATATGAAATGTTTTATTTGAACAAATGATAAGATTAGATACTGCAATTAAGAATTTGTTAGCTAGCTGTTTACAAGGCATGTTTCAATATGAAATCACCTAGCTAACAATAGTAACATTAAAGCAACACTAAAGAACTTTTCCTCTGCGGTCCCCCTTCAGGTTCGAAGCGGCATTGTCCGTTACCGCTGTCGTAAATAATTTAGCCTACCACAGCCTACTGTCGCACGCATGCTCGCTGTTTATCCACTGTTTATCCAGCACCGGCTTTAGAGTGAATGATGTCCAATTGTAACGCTTGCCATAAAGCAAGTCAAATTTGTAGTTTTCTTATGTCTCATTCGAACTACAGAAACACGACCCGATCTGGCAAACTTATATAGTGTGGTTCTAGCAGATATAGGACCACAAAGCTAAGGCAGAAGTGCCTTTCACCCTGTTACGACTTGATGAACCGCTGAAACGATTTTGTAAACATTATTTTAAGGTAAAAAATCTTTTTTAGTGTTGCTTTAACGTCAACTCACCTCAATATGTTTTCTCAGATTTGAGGGTGAAGTTTTGAATGCTGAAATTTAATTCACCCGTGGCAGGCGAAGAAGACATTTCAGCCGATATTAATCTCCCTTGACTTCAGTGAAATCGAACATATCATTGATATATGGCCATGGGGTGATCCCTGTCGGAAATCTTGGGATCATTGCTGGCAGCGAGAGCTGCACCTTCAGCGGTTTCTGCGGTCAATGGCGAACTGACTGCTATGTGAGCGCATGGCAAAGAGCTTCCGCGTTCTTTTTTTAAAAAGAAAACAAGTTTTTCATTGGTTTGGAAAGCCAGTGTAATAAATACTTGGAGCGGGCATGGGGAAATGTATTGGAGTAAAAAGTAAACTTTGTCCTTAAAATTGTAGTGGAGTAAAAGTGAAAGTAGATGCAAATAAAACATACTCAAGTAAAGTACAGATCCCCGAAAAAAATACTTAAGTAAAGTAACGAAGTATTTTTACTTCATTACTTACCACCACTGGATGGCGGCACCCGGCCGACTTCAACTTCCGGTCGATGGATTACCCCCTTGGGTGCAGCGCGAGATCAAGCGACACTGTGCTAAGAGATCCAGTGAAGAAAACATTTGAATTCGCCACTGAAGTAATAACATTGCTGCAAGATCTAGTGAGAAGCATTCAAATTTCTCCGTTATTAACCGTAGATCTCTATTAGATCAAACAGCGCTGATGTGGGAACCAGGAGAAACATTGTGCCGTGAATGGATTTAATGTTGCACTTCAAAACTCAAATATTATATAAATATATATTTAAATGTTATTTTTATTGTGATTACCAAAACATTATTTGTTCATCCTTCAAAGATTACCCGCATTTATAAACCTGAAAGTTTCAAGATGTAGGAAAACTCAAACTTATTTAAAAATAGTTTTTCTTTTAATAAATAGGACATTTCTCTGGCATTTCTTTCTTTTTGCTGTATATCGTATCGAACCGAACCGCAAATTTTGTGAACTGTTACACCCCTAATGTATATTCTCATTATTTTTTATACACTTTTAAAACATTTTTATTTTTTGTTTACCTGCCGGGTATTTTAAGTTGAGGTGCTATTTGTTTTTATATTAAACTTTTTCTATATTTACTGTTGCACTAAAGTCCAAAAGTGACGATTTTATGTTATTTATTACTTGATTGTTCAAGCTACCTCACAGAAGTGCTCTGTTTGTTAACAGAGTTGTTGAATGTTAAAATAAGGTGAATTAAATAAAAAAATAAGGAACATCCTGGATCTGTTTTTTCTCTCTTCTTTATTTTTTTTTTATGTATTATATAAGTATCGGATCGGGACTTGGTATCGGTAGATACTCAAAATCAAATGACTCGGACTCGGACTCGAGGGCAAAAAAACCTGATCGGGACATCCCTATTCATAATGTATCATTATTGCGTGACATTTGTGTCAATAATCGTCAAGCACAGGGGACTTCGCGTAGTGGGAGGGGGCCCCCAAATCAAATTCTGCTTGGGGCCCCCAAATCAAATTCTGCTTAGGGCCCCCAAAAGATTCGGACCGGCTCTGGAGACCAGACAGACAGTGTGAGTTTTTTGTGACAATTGTGAGGGAAATAGCCTACACAATCTATTCAGATAAACTGTGTAGTCAGCCGTTCTCCCTCCCATCTGCACCGTGTGAATTGTGAACGCAGGCAGGTCAGTGAGTTACAGGGCGCTCCTTGTCTCCATCCAGTTTAGGCTAGTAACTAATAGGCCTGTTATATAGAATTAAGTTGGCATTAGCAGAGTTGTTTGTTTTGCAGCACTGAGCAGTTATTTTACATAACTTTATCATAAAAAACAGTACAAAAGCATTTCCAGATGACAAATATCTGGACATGCCTAGTAGTTCTTTCAGCGCCTAAACTTTGGAATAGTTTGCCTAAACATATTAGAGATGCCGCTACTGTGCAGGATTTTAAAAGACAACTTAAAACACATCTGTTTTCAATAGCTTTTAATCAGTGATAATTTTTTTATTAAACGTGGTGCTGCTGTGATGTGATGCTTATTTTTAAGATTCTGAACACCTTCTGTGTTGTGTTACAATGTAAAGCACTTTGGTCAACTTGTGTTGTTTTTAAATGTGCTATATAAATAAAGTTGCTATTGCTATTGCTATTAATGTTAATTATTGTTTTCTAAGAACAGAATGTCAATTAAAATGTTAAATGTAAAATGAAATGTAATGTAAATCTCCCAAGAAATTCTGTACAGATACCAAATACTTTGACAATCAATATATACTTAATACACTTCTGCTAATGCAAGGATTTTGTGTTTGTATTTTTTCCCACACCAAGCCACGCCCCTAAATAAGCCCCTCCCCCATAACCCAAGCCCGCCCCCCAAAATATCTCACTCTAAGCTGAACTCAAAAGTTGGTAGCCCTGGTACTTGCAAATGAGTATCAATTTTATTAGCAACATTTCGGTCTGCACGTCCTTCATCAGGCATAAGGATGCATTACCTACTATTTGGTCTTTTTTCCCCACGCATCTATTACCTGCAGGAGTCATTCTACTTAAAGATGTCATGTTTAGTTCAGTGTTACCTTCCATTTCTTTCTTTACTTTCACATGGTTTCTAAGTAAATCCTAATCTAATTTTTCCAGTGTACCAAATTGGTTATCATCAATATTAGATTTTTTTTTTGTTTTTAAATGTTTTTTTATTGACATCAGTCATTATTGGATATTTATTCTGCATGCGCGCTTACCTTATTTTTACATTAAGTTTTCCACCATCTAACGTTCACTTAATCTTTAAAAACACTAATAATTTAATAATGCTGTTGATTTTTTTTTTTTCAGACTGTACATAATGTAGCATTTAAAATGAGTGATTTTAATTGAATGTTTTATTTTGAATTTAAGTATAGAATAGAATTGTAATATTTTTTTATTCTTAAATTTCAAATATTTAATAACACAGATTTAATATAAGTTCTATATTTTATAATCTTGGCTTGAAGTATCCAGTCCACCACAGTGGGATACTTTTAAAATAGCTCAGATTGATATTCTCAGAATAACTACTTCCATTAGTCCAGCGAGGATACCTAACCTCAAAACGCTTCGAGAGCACTTATTTTAATGCCAGTCATGAGGAGACGAGTGGATCCGAGGACAAGATTAAAACGTGACATTCGTCAACAAAAGACAACCTCCTCAAGTACTCCGAGACAGTCATGCGCAAAATAACTTTGAGTTGTACAGATTTTCATAAGCCTTTATGCTGATAGCTAAGGTTTTGTCAATTTATAATGCGTCGTTTTGAAAGATTAGGCACTTACAGCAGTCGTACCACTGAGTAATAATTCAGTTGCTGTGAGAAGGTCGTGAACCGTATTTCACCCTACGACAACCTCAAAATCCGTCTGGAGCTCAGAAGCCATTAACTTTAATAAACTCTTGCGTAGTGGCATTTCTTTGCTTGAGTCAGTCATCTGTATGTGCACTGTTGTTGAATCTTGACTTGTCTGAATAGGTAAAACACTCCTGCTAAACCGCATTGCTCCACTAGGTTCTGCTTTTTTTTATGCACAACACAGGCCATTTGTATAGTCAAAACTTCACTTTTTACTTCAATGTTTTATCACCTGGTGATTCATTCGTCACTCTGACTTTGTCCTTCTTGCCAGAACTGCTCTCCACACACTGTGAATCATTTGGATGTAGATATCAGTGCAATAGCACAGCGGGTGGAAAGCTGCTCTTGGCCAATCTGAAACTTTTAAATCACTTTTATCACCCTTCCTTGTAGTCTCTCACCGCGGCGGCCGCCTCCGCCTCTGTGGATGGGAATCCGGGTGTGCGGAAGATCTCCACATGGCTGCTTGCAGATTGTAACAGATGACGCAGCTCATGAGCCGCATGTGGTGCCAGATGCACCGCTCCGGTCCCTCCATAACAGGCCCATTAGCCGGTGATTTAAGTCTCCACTGGCTAATCTGTCATAACAACTGGCACTGCCTCATGAGAGGCTCTGGTGGAGTTCCATTCTTTGAAGCACACGATTGGCTCATTTTCTATAGGTCCTGGGGCACTAGGTCCGTGAGGATCTTAATGGTCTTGCAATGATTTTAACAGCATAGAGGTTGGCAATTTAGCCCACACAGTGGTCCTGTCACTCATTTTGCTTCCAAGAGTCTCTGTAAATGGAGTTTATTTGTTTTCTCTGGCTAACGACCATCATATCTGGCTAAGCCTTGATTTTACTTTATTTCTCAGCCAGATCTCTTGTATTATAAGCTATAAAAATGTATTACATGCTATAAACTACTGTGGTTTAGGTCCAGTGTGCTGGGTTCAGTTTATTGGCATGCTTTAGGGTTCATGATTCTGTAACGAGATGAATAAATGAGGGTGGATTTAGAGAGGCAGGAGCAGGTGCACATAATAGCTAGGGCTATACTCACAGACAGGCACTGGACAGGGCATCTGTCACTCACTGTGACACGCGACAGACTCGACTGCCACCCACCTTCAAAATAACATGGCGCAAAGCTACACGGACTGAGCTGTCCCCACTGTGATTGATGACAACATAATCTGATTTACTCTAGAGCTTTTGGTGCATGGCATTTGGGGATATTAAAAATATGACATGCGTTTTTATCACAAGAATATTAATGTACTGTATTTTAAAATGTAATTTGTTCCTGTGATGCAAAGCTGAATTTTCAGCATCATTACTCCAGTCTTCAGCATCACACAATCCTTCGGAAATTATTCTAATATGCTGATTCGCTGCTCAAGAAACATTTCTTATTATTATTATCATAATAATAAGTTAAAAAGAACAGCATTTATTAGATTTTTGTAACAATGTAGATGTCTTTTTCAAAATAATCTTACTGAATCTATATTATTATTATTATTGTTGTTTTTATAAATTAAAATATTTATAGTGAAACAAATAAATGATTTATATAACATTTAAATTATTAAAATATTTATATAATAATTTATGATATATAATAAAAATTAGCTTTAATTCAGCTTCAAGCTACAATACATTTGTGTTTCTTCTATTTGTGTTATATTTTTAAGGCTGGTCTAATACTAATCAAAAATTAATAAAGCAACTTGCTTGACTTATGTTCCTACAGCCGCCATATCGACTGTTTGGACTTCTCTCATTAATATTTCAGCTGTGGTGATGACTGATCTGAGATGTACCTGAACAGACTCTCCCTAATCACCAGATATCTTCAGCTCTGCGTCCCTCTTTAATTGGCACTTTAGTGACAACAAATTGTTTGTCGAAGTAACACTTAGATTCCAAACAAACATAAGAAATGTTTCCAGCGATTCTTCACTTGGGACTGCAGCAAGCCTTCACCTGCTGTTTGAGGATATACAGTATAATCTGTTACTTTCATCTTTAGACTATGAACAGTTATAACACTGATATGCTGTGTCTGGCACTGCTCTGTGCATTTTGTGATGAGCATGTGAATATTTCCGCAGCTCGTCCTTTACGGAGTGTGACGTGGTTATACTATAGTGAGTGTACTGAAGCAGGTATATTCTCTCTCTATGTCTCTCACTCTCTCTCCCTTCCCCCTTCTGCCGCATTTCATTTGTCATGGCCCAAACTTATCTCACAGACGTGCTGAAATGCAGAGGGCCGCGTGCTGATAACCCTGCCAGCGCCGGTGCTGCGGGCTGCTCCTCGCACAGGGGAACCATCTGATACTTAATCCAACCTGACTCCACCATGCCCTTTGTGTCTTAATCACTGACTATATATAGACTTCTCAAATTTGAATATAATCAGATTGAAATAACTCAAAATTCAGCCCCTGGAGTTGCTGATTGCCTCAAACGTCCTTGCTTCTAGCACACTGTATCATTTCATGTCACAACAGTCAGAACTTATTTGATATTACAGAGACACGCTCCTGTCTGAATACAAACCAAGTGTTCACAAATAGCCGCATACTCACTGTTTGTAGTGTCTGCCATAGATGGAAGCTGAAGTCTGAGACTCTGGGTATTAAACGTGTTAAATAGAACCACTGTTATCAACTGTGATCATATAAAATATGTTCCTTGAGCCAGAATAATAGAATGATTTCTGAAGGGTCATGTGAAAATGAAGACTTTACTCCTGTCTTCGTTGTCACATTGGCTACTGAAAATGCAGCTTTGCCATTACAGGAATAAATCATATTTTAAAATGTATTAAAATAGAACTGTCATTTTAAATTGTAATAATATTTCACATTATTAACAAATTTTTCATCAATATATGCTGTCTTAGTGAGCATAAAATACTTTCAAAAACCATGTATATGAGTAGCTATATAACTTATATGAGCACGCACATTTAAATGCTTGTAGCATTAAAAACAATTGATTTTATTTATTTACAGACAATGAAATTGTATTAAATATTCAGGTTAAAGATCAGAAATGTATAATTTATTGACCATAACAATTGACTTGAGATTTGATTTGGATGCCACATAAGAGACTTCTGGAAAAAAAAAAGAAGAAAAAAAAAAGAAATTAATAAGAAAACTATTACCAAAAGACTGTTTGACTGAAGCCCCTCACTGTGTTGTAAGCAGTTTTTTTTTTTTTTTTTTTTTTTTTTTACTTTTATTATTAACAAACCATTTAAATATCTTCTGACTTAGGGTACGTTTACATGACAACAATATGCTTAAAACTGAGAAGTTTTTCCTTTGAGCTTTCCACGTGCAGACGACATCATTGTCACACGGATCCGCGAAAACGACTAAAAACGCTATATTCTTCTGCCAGGCCATTAGATGGCGATGAAACACTATAGATTGAACACATAACACACATGTGCATGATGCCATTGTTTTCAGAGATTCAACTTGGAAACCCATTTTCAAAAGTTTGCGTTTACAGGCACCTAAAATGCCGTTGTCGTGTAAATGAATGCCCAAAACGCATAAAAAGTGTTACATTTTTAGTTGAAAATGGTTTCGTGTAAACAGCCCCTTAGGTTGACTCATCTGTCTGCTCAATCATATCTTATTAAAACAAAAGCTTCATTAGATCAGCTTGTACCATCTTACTCTTTAATAGGAATTAAGCAATGCATTTGCATTCACTGAGGCGTCACACTGAATGAGCTTTTGTGCCGTTATAGTAAATTCCCTCCCCAGGTAGCCGTGGTGCTGCTGGGATGAGCTAGAAAATGATGTGGCTCTTGGGCTTGCCATTACTCTTGCTCACACAACTGAATTAGATAGATTGAGTGATCCATCACAGAGCTCCGGTTCTCATAACCAAACTAATAAAGACGTTTTAGGGGGGCAGTTTAGGGACCTGACATGCCCACAATACAATGTTTGACAAATAGCATTCATATTTTTTTTTCACAATTAGCTTGTACCACATCTCTGTCAGACGGAGGGTGTTTTAATTTTCTGTTTTCAGCAGTTTTGTTGTTAAAACATTGCACGTGTGGTTTTGAATGTTCGTTTCATGCTTTGAAAATTGTAGGCAGGCATTAAACTTTATATCCTAAGAGTGGCGCTTTTGCAAAGTGTTATGAAGCAGGAGTATTTTTTAAAAAGATTATTGCATGTATATTTTCGAACCTGTGCAACTTGAAGAACTGAGCAATACCTTCTGCTTAAAATGAATAAAGCATCCATCCATCCATCCATCCATCCATCCATCCATCCATCCATCCACTTTTTGAACACTTCTATTATTGAAAACCATTTTGTTCTTATGTTTTACAGACACTACAATGGCCTTTTTGTTTTTAGATATTAAAAGACCTCACTAATGTTTTCTGGCTTCAGCAAATTTACAGCTCTGTCTTTTTTTTTTGTTGCTATTATCACCTTCCCAGAACTGGCATAATGTTGGGTGGTATATCGTTCTTAGTTTGAGGTGATAATATCTTTTCAGCCTCTTAATGCCACTGTCTCTCTGATTCATTTATTTGGCGCCAGAATGAATCTCTAGCCATTTCCTTCAAGCCATCAGAAAGTACTTGAGGGCAAACTGAAGATTAAAGGCCTGTACACACCGGGACGAATATCGGCTCGCGTTATTCGTCAGCGTTTTTCAACGCGTTTTTTGTGTTCACACCCAAGCGATTTTCGCTGACGATGAGCCGAGTGAACACGCAAATTCATTCCCTGACATTAGATGGCGCTTAATGTAAAACAGAAATACCCCGGTCCACAAAGTGGCGCTGCGCAACTACGCTTCTGACACTCGCTTGTCACTCAGAAGAAGAGAGCAAGTTTGTCGCGTTTGTTATATGGTTCTTTATTGTCGTTGGTGTCTCTTTATAAAGACACCAACAAGACCAGCAGCTCTACTCATCTAGCCTTACATCTTCCTCGTCTTATTTCTTCCCGGCAGAGTGTAGACGCTGTATATCTTCTTCGCCATTACGTATGTGTGCTCGGCAAGACCGTTTTGTGTTTGAGCGCCCCCAAGTTGTGTTTTACTGTAACTTCAGAAGCTCCAGACACGTGAGCAAAAGCGCCAATCTCATTGGTCGGATAGTTTTTGACGCGGCGCGTCAAACCAAAAAAACGAACCCGAGGCGTTTTTAAAAAAATGACGCTTTTACGCGTGGCGTTTTACGCGTTGGTGTGAACACTCACATTGGCGCCCTTTGTTTAGTCACGAGGCGTTAAACGTCGGCGAATAACGCGCGCGAAATTCGTCCCGGTGTGAACAGGCCTTAAGGCATGAAGTTTGTTTGCTTTACTGTTATGCAATAGTTTATTTGCACAATACAGTTTTAACTTATCTCTGAGATTAAGGCTGAATCCCAATTCTCTGTCTTACCCCTTCCCCTACCCCTAGCCCTTCGTCTTACCCCTAGCCCTTGTCCCTCGAAACCGAGTGGTAAGCGCTAGGGGTGAAAACATACCCCTAAGAAATGAGACGCCACTTGGTTAAGTCATACATCGTCATTAACTGGCGTCTGTGTCACCAGGGGCGACAAGTGTTTATCACAAACTTCCAAGATGCCGTCTGCAAGTGTGTTTATTGTCTACAACAAATCGCAGAAATCAAGGGAGAAGAGAAATCTAGATGAACTGCTGCGCTTGTGACAGGGCGCATGTTTACCTGAACGAGCAGAGAGAGGGAGCCCCGGTCGCGCGCGCGCGCACTCTCCCTCTGCCTTTCACTGTCTCAAAACTAAGCGCTGGATTGCTCTCTCTCCCTCGCACATATTAATCAAAATAAATCGACACGATGTTTTTTTCCTGACGTACATGAACGCTAAAGAAGTGATATGTTGATGTGCATTTTAGCATTGCTAATATTCCTGTGTTTTCGTCTCGTTCGGGATCCGTTTGAAGCTGAATGCATCACCTGAAAAGCTGGCACGTAACTTAACTACGTGTCAGTGTCAAATAATGTACACATAATGAATGGCGACTGTAGAAAGTAAAAGCGGAATCCCGGACATTTTGGGTGATCTCGAAATGTGGGACTGATTGTGCAAATCAGCAATGTAACGTTAGCATAGCCTAGCGTAGCAAACTAGCGATTTTTAAAAAACGTTAAAAACGTTTCAATAAACAACATAGTTGCAAATATATATGTACATAACTGTGTAGAACACAAAACAAGACTGTCATTAATTTTTAATCAATCATTTAAGCCGAAAATACTTAAATTTATGGGACTCTCTGGATGATATCATAGACAGTAAAAGAAATGGACAGAGCGATCTCATTGGAACTCAGTTGAGACAGTTGAAGCCCACTTTTAGCGATTTTTGAGAACTTCCGTTCCTGACGCGCAGACTCAGACCGACTCAAACTAAGCTTGATGACGTGAGCAACCTGTCTGACAGACGTTAATCTTCTAGTAGCTGTGCGTGAAAACTGCCAACGTTAATCTTGCAGAGACGGGGAACTTGAGCAAAGAGTTCTTTGGCGTGAGTGAGCAGGAGTAAGAATTCCGTTGCTTTTATGGACTCATTATCTATGGGCTTCTCCCTTGACGGGACGTCCCCCCGATTGCCTGCGAGCTTCTCCTGCTGTCTGTACGGTAACTTCTGTACAGCGCGACAGAGAGTCGAGTGGTTATGACGCAATCGTTAGCCTATTTTTACTAAATCTGTTTCTACGGGGCCATAGTGTAACATAGAAGGCAATGGAGCCCTTTATACATTGTCGTGTTTCTTTAGAAATAAATAATGGACAAATGGAGTCTTTAAACGCCTCAGATGTAAAGTTATTCGCTGTCAAAGTGACGCAAAAATGAATGGGAGTCAATGGAAATGCTAACGCAAGTGAAGTTCTGCTACAACATGGCGGCACCCGTCCGGCTTCAACTTCCGGTCGATGGATTACCCCCTTGGATGATATGCCCGCAATTGTTGCCGGTTGCGCAGTGCATTCTGGGTACCCCTTGGTTTCAAGTAAGCTCGCGAAAATTCTTGGTTTCAAGGGGTATATACCCCTTCCCCTTAGCCCTACCCCTAGATCAAAATGAGAATTGGGATAGCCCTTACTCTCACGTGAACGTGCAAAATTAAGGGGAAGGGGTAAGGGGAAGGGGTAAGACAGAGAATTGGGATTCAGCCTAAGTATGTTCTGTTTCTAAAAAGTACTGTTGTGGTTCCATCATAAAGTGCTGGTGTCAGATTGTACATTGCAGCATAGAGTAGTACTAGATGATTATTATATTCATAATACACACTTTCAATAATATAGTTCATCAGTTCATTAGCTAAAATCCAATCAACTCTGTACTTTGCAGACTAATTTTGTAGTTTAAAAACTCTAAAGTCAGCCAATCAAATTCGACCTTGACCCAACGAGAAGTGTTTTTTAGTTTTGTGTGCATCCGACGGTCAGTAACTGGACTTTATGCAGTGGGTCTGAGGCTGTAATGTCTTAGTTTTTCCAGAGACATTATGAAGCTTCTTGAACTGTAGAGTCTGAATGTTGCGGTCCAAATTGTCGCCTGCTGATACACTGAATTTCAGAATGGCGCAACTGTTGTCATCAGCTAGACTGATGAAAAATGCTATTTACTGAAAGCTCGTGTGCTGTTGGGAGACAAGTGGCTATTTTCTGTAGTGCTTTTGGAGTCAGCTTTTGGAACACGCTCTCACACGGCTGGACTACCAATTTGTCCACAGCAATCTCCTCATGGGGCTGATGCCAAAATGACCTTAGAGCATAATACATCTCTCTCTCTCTCTCTCTTGAAACGGTGAGGGAGTTTCTTCTTCCCAGCCTGATAAAAGCAGTTTGGGAGGGTTGTCGCTGTTTCACAGATCTGCCAGAGGAAGACAGGTGACAAATGGACCTGCCCCATGGCACAGGATGTCCCACTGAGTGGATTGTTCCCTAAAACTTAATGAAACTATCCATACACATCAAAGTGAAGTCCAAATCACGATTTTCAGTCTAGTGATATTTGGTACAATTTAGAAAGGGGAAAAAAGGGCAGTTCAAACAGAATGCCCTTTTCCATTCCACTTGTTTTTCTATGCAAACATGCGCTTTCTCGGACGTGTTTGGCCGTTGACTATCTTGAGTTCTCAAAAAACGTAGCGCTCAAGTTAAAATAAGTTCAACATTAAAAAAAAACCATCTTGAGACCTTGCGTTTTTTCCCCCATTCCACTGTTACAATAGAAAACAGTTATTTTAAAATGCAATGTAATATAAATATAAAGTAAATGTACATTTGAGAACCACTGGTTTAGGGCCGGTTCACACAGATGTGTCTCTTTTTGAGTGTAGGCATAATATAAGCAATTTTTTTTAATTGATATAAAAAATCATACCAAATCATCATCTAAATTAAAATACATGTTTAAGATACACTGGTGTGCAAAAGTTTAGAATAAAGACTTTTTTTTTTTTTTGCTAATTTATTTGATCAAAAATACAGTAAAAATAGTAATATTGTGAATACGTTTTAAAATATTTGTTTTCTTTATATATATTGTATATTTCCAGAGTCATGTTGTGTAGCAGTCTGAAAACCACTGGTCTAAACCGTTCTGTTAGATACTGTGGAGAAGTTCAAAGAATTTGAAATGGGAGATATTTTAAAATGAGAAGCTTGGGAGGCATTGGAGAGTGTCTTGAGACAGTCTGGAGGCAGACAGCCTGCAAAAGGATCAGACGCTGTCAACTTAGAAATGAATGGCCCGTATTTCATGTATGCCACTTTCGAATTCTTTCATCTACCCAAAGGAATTCAGATTCTCATCAATATCTATGATCTCACAAATCACAAATTTTGACAGCCATCTTTTATCTATAAACATATCTGGATCTAAGTCTTCTATAGCATCTGTATCCTAATTATTCCTTTTCATTTCTTTGCTGTTCCATAGATGGAAAATAGGGCACTTAAATTTTCTGTACCGGATCATTTAACAGTATATAATGCACCCTTTTATGCAATTTTATCACACACAAAAAAAACTTTTCATCAGAAAGTACCTCAGAGTTATATGAAACAGATATGTGCTGTCATTCTTAATTTCACATTTATGCTTCTTCTCTGTTCTAGACAGGAATAGAGGAGGTTTCCTTCCTTTTTTTTTGTTTTGAACGCTCAGTGAAATTTCTGTCCTATAATTAGGACTGAGATTGTCATGCTTCAAAAATGACACAAAAAAGCACCTTGAAAATAGTTCATACTACTTGTCCTGTATAAGGCTTCAGAAGCACTCGGTGTCATCCTTTACTCTTGTGGGGCAGAGATAGGACTGCTAGTTCTCAGAACGTCATTGACTTGAAATTAATGAAATCAATATGAAATTAAAATGGACCCTATTTACTGTTTTAATACACATTCCTGTTTAACTCTTTATCAATGCACATCATTCTACAGAACAAAAGCAAGAACTTCCTTTCCCTACCTTTAATGATGCAGTCAATTCAGATAAAAACAATACCTTTTTTTGGGAAATGAAAATTCTGTCATCATTTACTCGCTGTCATTCTTTTTCTTCTTCAGCTGAATGTTCAATTTATTTATTTTTTAAGCCTATGAGGACTGGGACTGTCAAGCTTTAGAAATGACATAAACGCATCTTGAAAGTGGTTCATAATACTTTGTGCTATATAAATCATCAGAAGCAATTTGATATCTTTGATCTGATGCCTCAAGACGTTTCACTCTAGGTTTGACATCAATGCATTTAAAAAAGCGTTAGTTCTTACATGTTCTACTGGTCTTTGTGTATTGTAAATGTATATTAACGCCCACTTATTGTGCATACTTTTTGTTTATGGCATGTTATGCGAGCATGATGTTCTATAATAGGAAGTATAAATCCAGATTAAGGGCTCCTGCAATGGATTAAGATTATCAAAAATGTCAGTTGAACACCTCATACTTTTAAAGCAACACTATGGAACTTTTCAACCTTCATAATATATTTCCAAGACCCTTGTGATGGTACATCGACTTACAATAGGTTAAATGACACGTCTGCCATAGCCTGACGTGGTCTGTATCGCTTTATGTAACTTCGGGCTTCGGGTAGTAACCCGAGCACAAAAAGAACTACAAAACTCGACTGCTTTACGGCATACGTCACTTCCCCCACCACTTCCTCAAATTGTCTATGGCCATTGCAGACATCCGAAGTCTATAGCGTCTCCCTGATGCCCGCAAATTAGTTCAAATCTGCCGGAATCTAGAGCGCGCAGACTGAGGGCCCCCCTCCCCCCGTCAACAATCCAGTCACCAAGATATACCTCCCTGAAATGACTTCTTGTAGGTTGGGATGTCTGCCATTGTTGATTCCAAAGCCGGTGCTGGATAAACAGCGAGCTTGCGCGTGCGACACTAGGCTGCGGTAGGCTAAATTATTTACGACAGCGGTAATGGACAATTCCGCTTCCAACCTGTAGGGCGACCGCTGAGGAAAAGTTCCTTGGTGTTGCTTTAATGTGAACTAGAATAGATTGATTATTAATGTCTTTTCCTCTGTCTAGGCCTGTAGACTTTATTGGAATCATACTGCATACGTAATACCTTTAAATCCTGGTGGGATTATCAATTTTACTAGATTAGGAGTGAAGACCCATTGTTCCAGTGGAGCCTTGGGAGTCTATGACACCTAGAATAAGTGTGATTGTCTGCACTAAGCCTCGATTTGTTTCAGTGTCTGAATGTGTTTTGCCTTTTGGACTTTGGACACTGTCCAATACAGGACTCTCCTCATTTAGTTCAGATAAGTAAGACATATTATGTGTACCAAGAAGAAGCAACATTAAAGTCCCTGTAAAGTCAAAATTAAGTATGTGTTTTGAGTTTGTCACACCACAGAAAAATGTGTTATTAGTCACCCAGCCAAATTTGAATGATAAAAAAAGCCAGCAAGTACATAAAATAAGCTATCAAAATCTTGAAAAAATGAGCAGTAATCTGCTCTCAAACGCTGGGGGCGTGTCCACTGGCTGCGCTGAAACCACGCCCACTTGCGGGAAAGCTGCCGTCGTCGACTCGCCTCACTCAACTCTACAGCCGGAATGGATGCTCGCACGGTGGGCACGCACTGCCGAATGGCACCAGTTGTCGGCGCGACGGGAGGATGAAGGCTGAGGCGGGAGTCGGTTCGGCCCCATTCACCAGTAACAGCGGATTATCAGTGAATCCCAGACAGTTATCTCCGACGAAAGTTTATAAAACTATCCAGTGTAAAATGATCACTTACAGAGGCGGGTTTTGGCGGTGATCCTCAGCTCTCCATCAAGGTGGCTCTTCACAAAATTAATCCACTTCTTCTTGATGTAATCGTTTTTCGGAAATTTAAACAAGGACACCGATCTGTTTTGTACGTGATCCGGTGATCGCATCCAGGTAGTACGCATTTCTGTGACGAAGGCATAGCTAGTAGCTAGCAATCTGTAGGCTGTGTTACTAATAATAGTACTGACAGTAACTCGCGATTGAGCGGCAAACTGATGTGAATGTGCTCTATAATATTGTTAGGAGCGGCCAGCCTCAGTGGCCTCAGAGCGTCATCAAGTAGGGGCGTGTCCAGGAGCTCAAGGGCTCCAGTGCGTCATCGAGCCCTGTTTTAGCCCCGCCCAGAAAATCCGTAAAATATCAATGGTGAAAAACTGTTTAACGGTCTAACTCCACAATTCAGTACTTCACAGTTCACAGTCTTTGTAATATGTTTCAATATTACATTATTATTCTGCAATGTAATTCGGCTTGAGTTCTTGCAGTCATCTGGGTCTAATTGGTGTTCCGACTCTGCTGTGTCCTTCTCAGTTTGCAGGACACTCGACCGGTACTGCTGTCAGTATGAGGTCACTTTCCCCACAGGGGGACTGACCTCACACTGTCCTCGAGCGTTTGCACACCAATATCACATCTGTTTCGCATACTCTGAATATTCACTCTTCAGATTCAAGGCTGATAGCTACACTGTGTCCCTCATTGATTTTCTTTTCTTTTGAGCAAGAGGGTCGGCTCAATCCCTGCGGGAGGGAGAGAGGTCAGAACGTTTCTGTCTGAATTGTTGTCTTTATATAACAATGAGGATAAGTTTTAGACAACTTTACTGTTGTGGATAGGACTTTTATTTCTCAGAAAGTCACTGACTTCATTAAAAGTCAATATGAAATTAAAATGGACTCTATTTACTGTCTTAAACATTCCAGTTCTTGTTGAGAATGATTTAATATAACTATATATCACATGAAACTAGATGTTTACCAACCTGATCCAAGTAATTTGACACTTTTTAATTTTTAATTTAGAGTTTATTTCATTTCAAATCTGAAATTTGTAAACTTTTTTCAGTGTTTTCTTGTTTAACTTTAGTTTTAGCTATTCTGTTTATTTAGTTTTTATTTCAATTTTTGTATTTTAGGGCTGCCAATCTTAAAGTGTTAACTGATATCATACACATTTTTAACAGTATCTAATGGCATTTGTCATGTTTAATCAAGGTGGGTTACAGCCTACTTTTTTAATTTTGTTTAAATTGAGTTAGTTTTGGTTATGGAAATGTATCTTTGTATACATTATGTTATTTATTATTATGTTAGTACTCATTGATAGATATTTTCTTGTTTATGGTGTGTATACTTATTCAGTAGCTTGTTAACATTTGGTGCATTGTGACCCAGTTTCCATAAAGGCTGTTTAGCACGTCACTCACTGCACTCGACCTCCAAATCACCTTTAATTGTTTTTCTCGCTTTTACAGATGGTGTAACAGGTGCAAAACTGCCAAAAAATATGCTGTCAGATGACAATTTTATGCACTGCACATTTTTCGAGGAATAGTATTAGCCTTAAACTGTCCCATGATGATTTCCACAGTGCACATTGTGTTTTGATATCCACCACTCCTTAAACTCTTTCTGTCCATCAATGTGCAGAAATTGTGTATTTTTAACCCGTAGACTATGCCTGGACTGTCATCTCTATGCCTCTCACTAACAATAATGATGACAATGTCTTGTCATGGCAGTATGTTAGGCATAAGAATTTCATAAAGTCTTAAAATCAGTCTTTTTCTTGCCCTAAGGCCTTATGGTCTGTTTGCCGGAAGGCTTTTACGCTGTGCCTCAAATGATGTGGCACTGGACATTAGTGTGTCTGTGTAAACTGTGAGCAATTATGCTTATCTTGCTGGATTTTATTGCATCCTTTCACTGCGCGTTTAAGCACAATTGCCAGTTCTGTCTTTTGTGCATTTTTGTGCACACTTAAGCTTTGATTTAAGTGCATTCCTGTTGGACTTGCTGTTGTGGTGTTTCTTTAAGATGACACTCAAGGCACACTTGTTGCCCTAAATACTCAATTGAAGCTGTTCCAATTGTCTAACAATAAGGACCCACTGAGAAATGAATGAGCCTTTAGTAGAAGCTTTGGGTACAGCATTGTGTCACAGTGGTTTTGCCATCAATGGCTGGGTCTGACTAACAGCAAATTCTACTTGTCACTTGTCAAATGCATGGCCAGGGACATTTAAGAGAAAAACTACAGTGCATCATTATGTGCATGGCCTGCAGGCTGAGTAAAAGCCATTTCGCTTAAAATACTCTCACTTTACCCTTTGATGACTTGTGGAAGTGCTCAGTAATGTACTGTTATTTTCTGGGCACACAAAGGAGTGCACAGAGGTACGTCTGCACACACAAACATTTATACATAGTCTTCACTTGGAAGTATTTGGCTACCTCTGAATTTCTCAAAAATCATTTTCCTTTGATCTTTTCCCCAATTGGATTTGGTTGGGTTCTGTGATCTTATGCAAAAGCGCAGTTTCTAAAACACTTTTTGTTGATTATCGTAATTTTTTTTATTCTGCTATTTTTTTTTTTTTTTTTAAGCACACCTGACCTGTTTTAAAAACATGTTGTATTTGCTCTGAAGTTTGGAAACTTAGTGCAAACTTTACTGGTGCAGGATTTCGCAAACACTTTTCTTTATTTTTTAAGAACAGGAAAATAACATAAAATAAATGTTTGGTTAGATAAGAGTAAGACATCATTCGAAACTATGTTCATTTGTCTACACTCATAACAACAAAACACTGTGCATTTGTAAAATAAAGAAAACAAACAGGGTGCACTTTCTACCATCTCAGTCTCCATAAATTTCTTTCTGAAACGCATCTCAAAAATGAAACCGAAACTCAGTCTTTTTAAAATTGTAAATGAGCATCCCCCATTAATGGGCTCACTTGTGGTTAGCATTAAGCAGATTTTGCTCTTTGTATCTTGACCTCTGTCCTCTGTTTTAAAGGCAGGCATTAACACACATAAAACACAGAAGGCTTTTAGCTTTTGTCCTGTATATGCGGTGTGAGAAAGAAAAGGTGTAGGCCTACTTTGTTTTGACAGGTTAAATGTCTGCTGAATTAGCCAAGGCCAAACCAAGAGTTTCAGACCCTTTCAAAGACTTAAAAACATTTTTTTTTTCTCAGTCCATCATGGATTTAAAGCAAAAATGGCTAGAAATGCAGTGCAATGTTTTCTTGTAAAGGACAACACTCTATTTGGCACATTGTGTTCCATAAATATCAAAAGGATAGTTCACCCAAAAATGAAAAATCTGTCATCATTTCAAATCCTAATGTAGTATCAAACCTGTAAGATATATTCCAATTTCCAATTTATATGTAGGCCTATATGTATAATATTTCTATATATATATATGTATGTATATATATGTATGTATATGTTTATATGTGTGTATGTATATGTATATATGTGTATGTATATGTATATATGTGTGTATATGAATGTGTATTATGTCTATATATATATATATATCTTTGCTATATATATATATATATATATATATATATATATTTATATGTGTGTATGTATATATTTTATCTATCAAACAAACAAACTCAAATGCACAAAGCACGTTTAGAAACATGTCTAATCAGATTCTGGGGTCAGATGAATTTGTATTGCCGTGTGATGATGACTTTCTGTCCAAGACTTAGATGCAGTGTGCTGTACAGACCCACATATCTCTCAGTATGGCATCCATACCTCATTTGAGAGTGGCGATATGCAGCCAGCTTGCACCTGCCAGATAGTTCTTATCTGAGAACAGCACAGGTTGGCCTTGTCCGGAGGGGGGAGATCTGCTGCCGTTTGCAGGTGCAAATCCCTGCCGCTCTGTTTCATGCTTTATTAAATTCTCTACAGGGTGGTCTCTCACAGGTAAGCTTCACCTCACCTGCACCCGGCTATCTTTGAGGTAAACAAGTGCGCATTGAACATCAGCTAGCTTTTTTTTTACGGTGATAAAGGGTTATGTTTTATAGCGCCCTTGCTTTAATCGCCTTGACAAATCCTTCGTTTTGTATGTGTGCTATTTATATTACAGACTTTGAATGATTTAGCATTTTGTGTGGCGAGATCCACAAAGGCACCTTGCGAGGAGTTGGGCATCTTGTTCCACTTTAATAGGGTGATGTCCTGTCAGTGTGAATGAAACATCTGTAGCAGTGAAAGCTCACCACGGGATCAACCTTCACCTGAGTCTGACTCGTATCTTATCTCTTGCCTCTCTTTCTCACTCTGTCGTTCTTCCTGTGCTCATACTGTCTACTCTGTTGTCCGGCATGATGGTTCATATCTCCCTCCTTATGTCTCCTGTCAGGCAGTCTGTCAGGTATGTGTCTGCATGCGTGCCATTCTTATGTGCGTTCAAGTTTTAAAGAAATCAATCACCTGAAATCTTGACATTCCTACTGTGGGATTTCTTGGCATTTTACTTATGTCTGATTTGTGAATGATTTATTCTTTTGAGCATGACACATATGGAGCAATTTTATGATTCTTTTATGGTGCTTTTTTATGGTGATTGAAAGCTCCAGTTCCCATTCATTGTAATCGGATGAAAATAACCACCGTTACATTCTTCTAGGGCTGGAAGTCGATTCCAAAAAGAATAGATTCCGAGGCGTTGAGAATCGAGAGTAAATCCCAACTTTCCATCAAGGGGAATGACACCTTAAGAGCCTTTGTTCAGTTCAACAGAACTAATCATGCTAATAATAATTAGAAGTGCTATTCATTTCTGCAAACAGGATCTTTAGGACAGTTCGTTTCAATTAACTGCATGGTTAAAAAAAAAAGATTCAGCGGTAATAAACTTGCCTTAAAAACATGATTTAGAGTTACATGGTGAAACTGGCTTGTCAACTGGAAGGTTTTGACCGCCTTTCAAACCAAATGCAGTTTTCTTTCTACCAGCCAATGATGATGCTGAAAGAAAACCACACGCTTTTATTTAAGTGTTGTTAATGTTGTGATTATTTCAGTGTTGTTTGCTTTGTACACTCTATGCAAAGACATAATCAAACAGCCATACTTTTCTTTTAGTGTTCCGCAGAAAGAAAGAAACTCACATGGTTTTAGAACGACATGAGGGCGTTTAAAAATGACTGAACTTTCATTTTTGGTTGAACTAATCCTTTAAGTGCTCGGGCTTCTTAACTAGAGCGGACGTTGTCTCTCCTGTGTGCTGTACTTTGCCATTTTGATGGATGATGGAGGCACGCTGGGTTATTCCTGGACTGGAGGTCTGTCTCCTGCCTCTGCTGATATTCTTATCGTGCTTTAAGGGGAAATTCCGTAATGCAGCCGGTATTAAGAGCGGATTAAACCATCTACATCACAGAGCAGCATGTTCAGAGGCAAATATGTCAGAGTCACTACACCGCCACAGTTTCTCTTGTCGTCTGCGGAGCGCACGTCAGCCACGCTGTCTCCATCTGCCTTGTTGGTGTTTTTTGAAGTGAACATTGCTTTCTGCACTGCCTAAATCGAATTTTGGGAGCACATTTAGTCAGTGTAACAGAATCTTGCGTGAATGAGCCTATGATTCGTTCTGACTGCATTCCTGTGACTCTCTCCGTACAATGGGATGCATTACAACCCATATGCTCCAGCAATCTGTTTAAAAGAGCTAAGACTGATCTCATCAAGAAAAATGGGAATTCAGTCTGAGACGAGATTGGTGAATAACTGCTATTCCGGGGTGGATCAATCTTTCTGTATGCTTTCATGTGATATTGATTTCTTTTGGGGCAGTTTTTGACCGGCCGTATTAATAGTTAATCACATTTGCAGTTTGATTAACATTTACAATGACATCGCACACATTTTTTTTGGGTCCAGATCTATTAATTTATTCAAAAATAAATATATATGAAGAATACATAAAAAGTAATTAATTCATTATATTATATTAATCCATTTATTCAAATTAATTTATTCAAAGATTCATTTATGCACATACAAATTAATTTGTATATTACATTACATTACATGACATTACGTTATGTTATATTAAAAATTCAAG